>NC_092876.1:36348695-36583695 GCF_028372415.1 Notamacropus eugenii
ACCCTGGATGAATGACTTAAGGCAAGGCAAAGCCGGGGAAGGGATGTGAGATCTGGGGGTCTTTTCTTGCCCTTCTCCTTGACTTCTGTAAAGAGGCACCTAGGTATGCCTCCACCCTTCATTCATGCGACCAAGAGCCTCTACTCTAGATGGTCTAGGACCCTGTTCCCCTAAGAGAAACCTAATCTCAACAGTGGGACTGACACCTGAACTCCAACTCAAAAGCTCTAGGTTACAGTCCTTTTGCTGCTGCTAACTTTGGGCCTCTGTTTCCTCCCCTGTAAAATGAGAGGGGGAAACAGGTGGGCAACTTCCCTTGCAACAGATCCCAGGATCTCTTACCCTTCCCTAAAGAGTACCTTCTGCCCACTTCCAATGGCCTCTCTTCCCATCCTTTAGTGAAGGTACCTTTTGTGCACTTGGTCCAAGCTAATTTTATGGACAAAAGTACAAGTTATGACTCTGGTCCTGAAGAAGTCAGGACCAGGACCCAGGGGGAAAGAGAGGGCCAGTGCTCTTAGACTAGGTGCCTTATAAATTGCATAGTAGTTTCCCCTGGTCCTTGGCCTTCCTAACCACATTGCTGGAGATCCAGGTACAGTTAAACAATCTTAGAGGGACCAAAGGTCATAACATCACAGATTTAGAGCAGCAAGGGACGTCAGAGGCCATCTATCCAGATGCCCTCAAATTACAGATGAGGAAGCTGAAGTCCAAGAAGATGTAGGCACTTGTCAGAGGTCAGACAGGTACTATCATTTTGTGGGGGGAGACAAGTATTCAGTCTGATCTGAGAGTGACACTCAGCCCAGGTCAGGGTCAGGTTTTGTTGCTTGTTTGATGTTAGATCTAGTCACAGGACATAAGGAGGCCCCAGCAAAATGGGATTTTTTGTTGTTTTCTTTCTGGAGTTCAGGTTCCTAGACTCATTGAAGACATCCAGAGGATTGATCTCCTTTGAACCCTGATGATTTACAACTATACTGAGTCACATAATATTGGTTCTGAGCCCATCACGAGCTGAATCTTTGTTATATATACTGGGAAGTTGGTATTTGCTTTGGGGGTTTCACTTATGAGAAGGACCTTTTGATTCCCTGGATGGGACTCTGAGCAGCTGTTTGTTAAGAACTGCCTGCCCACCCCACTACTTAGATGTTGTTGGTGCTCCCCCATCTGGTAGTGTACATAGGTGGTTGTAGTACTTTGTTCAGACAGTAGGAGCCCTGTCTGTTCATCTTTATGCTGATTTCTCTGCTTATATTTTCTCTATGTTCAGGGTGTTGACCTTTCCCCAAACCAGTGATTGACTTACATATGTTTAATTAAAGAAGGATTGTTAACCCCTTTGAAGTTGTCTTTCCTTTATAAAGCAGACCAAAGAAGTTGTGCTAGCAGGCCATTCTGGGTGTGCTAGGGCGCTTGCTAATATAGCCCCCCAGCCCAAGCCTTAGTCCAGGTCTCCCAACGTCCTTGATAAAAACACACTTGAAAAGTAGGCGACTTCCCCTCTGATTTTTCTGAAGTGGCTACTCTGCTGGAGTAGCAATAGACAAATTCCTTTACTTCTTTGGGCATCAGTTTTCTCTCATGTAAAAAGAAGGATTTTTGTCTCTCTGATCCCAATCTAGGGTCAAGATCTCATGATCTTCCAAGCCTAAACTCCTTAACCTGAGACACACAATCACAGAGCTTGAGAGTTAAGAAAGATCCCTTAGGTCATCTAGTCCATCTTGACCTGTGGGGTAATCCCCTCTTCAAAATCTCTAGGAGTTATCCAGTCATCACTTGATGTGAAGGGGAGCTTCACCCTAGTGATGGGGAACTCACTACCTTACAAAACAGACGATTCCTCTTCCAGATAACTTGATTCCTTGTGAAGATTTTCCCTGCCATTTAGCCTAAATCGGTCTTTCCTGACCACTACAACTTTCCTTAGCTTTTATAGCACTGATAAATCTGTAGCACACAATTTAGCTATATTCTGTCTTGCATCATTTCCCCTTGTTTCTGGTGTCCTAGGGGAGGGCAAGTTCTTAGGAGGCAGAACTCCTGGATCCTATTTCTCCTGGCTTCCCTACAATGCTTGGCATAGGACTGAGCCCATAGTTGGCACTCAAGAAATACATAAATTCCTGAAGCCCAGTTATTGTGGTCCCGGTAAACCCATCCTGGGATTCTTAGTCTGAGCATAAAGCATCCATAAAGCTCTCTATGTCAGTTTTGGTCAGGTGATTTTTAAAGCTTCACTGAATCTGGGCTACATTTCCAGAAATCACAGAAGCTCAAAATATAAAATAAGCAATTAACTAATTTAAAGTTAATAAGGCCACAGATTTGGAGATAGAAAGGGATTTAGAGGTCAGCTAGTCCAACTTCCTCATTTTGTGGATGAAGAAACTGAGGTCTGTCATATCAATTATTGGGTTTAGAGCCTATTGTGTGGGATGGCTCAGGTCCCTACATAAATCAATTACTCAGAGGCCTCTCAAAGTGATGACAGAAAAGTGATTTATTCCATTCTCGAGAAGCGGGGCCTACCTGTAGGAGTAGGAAAGCCGAAGACAAAGAAAAGGGCAGTGATTTATATAGACCCTAATGCAAGTCCCTCCTCCCCCCACTGACCATTATCCTCATTAGCTGAGAATGTGGTCTTACATTCTAGACACGAAATCTAACCAATCCCTTTTGAAATGAAGACATCGAGGAATTATGTAAGTTTTGTCCAATCATTGAGACCCTAATACACTACACAGTTTTATATCCTTATATGGAACTATTCTATTCTAAAAATATTGTAACCTTGAGCCTTTAGGCCTTACCTCACCCCTGGGAGAAAAATTACAATCTGAGGAGTCTTCACTAAGTCTATCCCACTCACTATGAAAAACATTTTATAATTTTTTGTTTGTATGATGGAAATAAAGATCTCATCTTTTAAAAAAAAATATTGCAAATGCAGAAATACTCTGAAGCTACCCTCCCAGCCTTCATTCACGTTGGCAGGTGAGGTCCCCAGAGGGTGACAACCTCAGAATTCCAAGGTCCCCTCTAGTAACTCCACAGGACATTGTGCCATTACATGAAATATTTGGTGTGTGATGGGAACATGAGCAGCTGGGGGAATCAGGAAGAGGTTCATGAAGAAGGTGGTATTTCAGATGAATCATTAAGGAAACCAGAGATTCCAAAAGGTAAAGAGGGATTGCATTCCAGGCACAGGGAATGGGGCAAAAACATGGAGGTGGGAGAAGAAGTAATAGGTTGGCAGAACAGTAATGTATGTTGAATTCATGAAGGGGAGCAAAGTATAAGAAGCCTGGAAAGGTAGAAGAAAAGGGCCAGCTTATGAAAGACTTTAAATGACTGGAAGTTTATATTTGATCATAAAGTAACAGAGAACCACTGGAGTTATTGAGTAGGGGATGATGTGGTCAGATGGATGCTTTAGGAAATTGACTTCAGAGGCAGAAATGGGGGGGATGGATCTGAGTAGGGAAAGGAGACAAGGAGACCAGATCGAATGCTGTCACAATAATCTTGGCAAGACATAAGGAGGACCTGAACTAGGCTGGTTCTTCTGTTAGTGGTAATTAGGGGACACACGGGAGAGAGGTAGAGTCAGAAACAGTAAGATTTAATGATTGGATGTATGGCATGAGGGAGAGGGTGAGAAATGGAAGATTACACTAAAGGGATCCTGGGTAACTGGAGGAATAGGAATACCCTCAGCACTAACAGGGAAGTTCAGAAGGGGAGTAGGTTTGAGGGGAAAGATGATGAGTTCAGTTTTGAACATGTTGAGTTTGGATATCCTCTGGAAAATGTCCAATAGATGGTTGATGATATTATTAGGAGAGAGAGGTGATATTCTTAGGACTGAATATGTAGATTTGAGATTCATCAGTATAGAGGTGGTAATTGAACCCATGGGAGTTAATGAGGTCACTGAGTGAGAATATAGAGAAGATAAAGAAGAGATCCCAAGGAAGGACTTTGGGAGTATACCTGCCATTAGTAGACTTGGCATGGATAATGGTGTAACAAAAGATATTGTAAAGGGAATGGTCAGATAGGTAGGGGAGAACCAGGAGAGAGCAAAGAAAATAAAATTTAGGGAGAAGACAGGATGCAGGAGAGGGATGGTCAATAGTGCCGAGCTGCAGAGCAGTCGTGAAGAATGAAGATGGAGAAGAGGTCATCAGATTTGTCAACTAAGAGAGCAATGGCAATTTTGTAGAGCAGTTTCAGTTAAGTGTTTCAGAAGTCAGATTGCGAAAGATTTAGAAGAGTGAGAGGAGAGGATCAGTTGATCAGTATCAATCAGTGAACATCTATAAAAAGCCTACAGTGCCAGGCATTGTGCTGATTGTGCTGGGGATACAAAAAGAGACAAAGACAGGCCCTGCCCTCAAGAAGCTCACAACCTAATGGGGGAGACAAACTACAAACAAATATATACAAAATAACCTCTATACAGGATAAACAGAATATAATTAAGAGAGAGAAGTCACTGCCACAAGAGGGGTTGGGGAAGGCTTGCTGGAGAAGGCGGGATTTTAGTTGGGACTTAAAAGAAGTCAGGGAAGGGAGGAGCAGAGCTGAGGAGGGAGGGCATTCCAGGCATGGGGAAAAGCCAAAGAAAATGCCCAAACAGAGTGTTTTGTGTTTGACCCTGGAAGTAACAGGGAACCACTAGAGTTTATTGAGTAGAGGGTGACAGACTTGTGCTTCAGGAAAATCCCTTTGGTCACTGAATGGAGGATGAATTGGAGTGGGGAGAGACCTGAGGCAGGCAGACCTGCTGGCAATTATTGCAACAATCCAAGGTCTGCACCAGAGTGGAGGCAGTGTCAGAGGAGAGAAGGTGGCATATTGGAGAGATGCAGTAAAGGTGAAATCAACAGGCCTTGGCAGCAGCTTGGATATGGGAGATGAGAGATGGTGAGGAGTCCTGGATGACTAGGTTATAAGTCTGGAGGGCCAGGAGGAGGGTGTTGCTCTCTGCAGTAACAGGGAAGTAGAGGGGGGACAGAAAGAGAAAGATAATAAGTTCAGTTTTGGATATATTGAGTTTAAGATGTCTACTGGTCATCCAGTTCAAGATGTTTAAAAGGCAGTTGAAGATGTGAGATTGGAGGTCAGCAGAGAGTTTAGGAGTTTAAGATAGGTAGATTTGAGAATTATGAGTGTAAACTTAATAATTAGTCCATGGGAACAGATGATGTCACCAAGTGAAGTAGTGTAGAGGGAGAAGAGAACCCAGGACAGAACCCTAAGGAACACCTTAGGTCACAGGGCATGATCTGGAGGAGGATCCAGCAAAGGAGATAGAGAGGGAGCAGAGGGTTAGAGGGGGGAGGGAGGGAAGGAGAGAGAGAGAGAGAGAGAGAGAGAGAGAGAGAGAGAGAGAGAGAGAGAGAGAGAGAGAGAGAGAGAGAGAGAGAGGGGTACGTTCCCCAAACCTAGAGAGAAGAGATTATCAAGGAAGGGAGAGTGATCCACAGTATCAAAGGCTGCAGAAAGTTCAAGGAGAATGAGGGTTCAGAAAAGGTTATTGGATTTGGCAACTAAGAGATCACTGGCCACTTTTTAGAGAGCAATTTTGGTGGAAGGTTAAGGTCAGAAGCTGAGTTATAAGGGATTAAAAAGAGAGTGGAGGTACCTATGGGACCTTTTCAAGGGGTTTAGTTACAAAAGGCAGAAGAGTTTTTTTTAAGATGAGAGTAGGGGCAAAAGGATCAAGTGAGGGTTTTTTCCAGATGGGCATATTTATAGACCGTAGGGAAGGAGCCAGTAGAGAGGGAAGGAATTTAAAAATCCCTTGAAAAAAAGTGAAAGAGTGGGGATGACGGAGGGGGCAATCTGCTGGAGGAGACAGGATGGAAGGGATTGTTTGTGTTACAGAGTAAGGTCACTTCATCACGTGAGACAGGCATAGAGGAGAAAGTGGCTGAAGGCATCTGAGTGATAGGAGGTGAAGAGTGGAGAAGAGGGAGATCTATGTGAATGGCCTCAATTTTTTTTCTGTAAAATATGAGACAAGATTCTTAGTTGAGAGAATGGAGGCAGGGTGAGTCATGAGAGGCTTAAGGAAGGATAAAAAGGTTTGGAAAAACTGATGGAAAGGGGGAGGGAGCTGATCAGGGAAGTAGAGTAGGATTGCCTGGCAGCAGTGAGGGCCCAGTTGAGTTTATGTAACATAAATTTATAGTAGACTCAGTCTGAACAGTTATATGATTTTCTCCACCTTCATCCAGCAGCTTGTGTGTAGGCAAGAAAGTGACAAATGGTGGGAATGATCCATGGCTAAAGCCTGGCTGAGTGTGATCATAAGCCAAGGGATTTCAGAGAAGAAGGCAGTATAGAGTTGAATTGACCGATGGGAAGAAGAGATGGTCCTGGAGAGTGGGGAGATCAAGGGATTGGAGTGAGGGTAAAGAACAGGGTTCTATAAGGGAAGGCTGAGGGAGGATGAAAAGTCAATAGATTAAATCAAATAAAGGAATTTCAGAATTCTTGAATTGGATAAATTGGAAATACTCTTTTTCCAAGAGTTTGACTCAGAAGGGGAAAAATACAGCCTGATGGCTAGCAGGATGATGGAGTCAAGTGAGGGTATTTTAAGGATGAGGAGACTTGGATATAATTGTAGGAAGCAGGAAGGAACCAATTATCCAAGATTGGAGTAAAGGGGCACAAAACCAGAATTCGAATTCAGGCTCCACATCTCATAATTCTACGTGCTAGGCTGTTGTTCATTACAAAATACTTTGGAACCAGTATGAGAAGAGACACGGAAGTTGGGGAATTTGGGGGCATATTTGGGAATGCATAGCAGTTCAGCTTGACCAGAGTTTAGGGTATTCAAGGTGGTTGGAACCAAGTGATGAAGAAACCTGAATGCTATTTGAAGGAATTGTGACAACTTAATTCTGGAGGTAACGGGAAGTCATTGAAGGTTTTTGAGCAGAGGAAGGACTGGTGTGAATTTGTGGGGAGAGAAGAGACTCAGACTTGACCAGGGGGAATCCATGAGAAACAGTGATTTAGTCTTACAATACTGCTTTCATTATATTACTTCCCTACTCAGAATCCTTCGTAGCTTCCCATTTTCTGCAGGATGATGTGTAAAAGCTTTAGCCTGGCCTCTGTCATCTGACCTACTTCTTTCTACTTGCTTCATGTCTCTCCCTATGTGAATTCTTCACTAAATCTGACGGGTCTTCCCTGTTGTGTGAAGAGACCTTACGTTTTCCTGTCTCTGTGTCTTCGCCCATGTTGTTCCACCTGCAGTGTCCTTCTCTGTCCCTTGATAAATTCTCCTCATCCTTTGAGGCCCAGTGTTGGATATCATCTCATGCCTGAAGCCTTCTGCAGTCACCCCAGCTCATTCTCTCATCTATAAAATCAAGGGAGGAATAGCTGCCCTGCCCACCTGACAGTGTTGTTGCGATAATAACAGTACTAGTTAGAATCCATGGAGCAACCTTGCTGCTTCTCAGTCACTCAGTTGTGTCTGACTCTTCCCAGCTCCATTAACCACAGCTGTCTAGGGGTTTTCTTGGCAGAGATCCTGGAGTCTGCCGTTTCCTTCTCCATATGTAGCACCTACTACGTAGATTAACTCTAGTCCTCACAACAAGCCTGAGAGGTAGGTCTTATTATTATCTCCATTTTAGAGTTGCGAAAACTGAGGCAAACAGAGGTTAAGTGACTTACCTAAGGTCACATAGCTAGTAAAATGTCTGAGGCTGGATTTGAACTCAGGTCTTCCTGACTCCCAGCCCACCTCTCCATCCATTGTGCTACCTAGCTGCTTATATTCTACAAGGCCTGCCTCGAGTAGCAAGGCTTTCACCCTCAAAAACGAAATAGAAGTAATTTCTCTCTCCCCTAAACTCCCACCGCCCTGTGTACCTTTCTCATGTACAGTACTAACTCTGTTGAATCGTAGAATCTGAGTTCAAATCCAATTTATCTGGGCCTCAGTTTCCCCATCCATAAGGTGAAAGGGTCCCTTTCATCTCTAGAGTTATAATTGTATGAGCATTTTCTTTGTAATCTCCTTGTGTATGTATCTCACTTTCCCTACTTGGGGAAAGCTCTTAAAGAACCAGAACCGGGGCGGAGCCAAGATGGCGGAGTAGAAAGACGCACATACACATAGCTCCGAACCCACAACCCACAGAACGGCTAGAGGGGACCAACCCACGGTGAATTCTGCACCCAGAGGCCACGGAATATTGGAGTGAGGGAGATTTCTGTTCCGGAGAGACCTGCAAACCTCTTGCGGGGTGGGGGGTCCTTCGCGCTGTGGACTGGGCTCCGGGACTGGGAGCTGAGTGCAGCCCTGCAGCGGCCGCGACACTGTGAGGAAAAGATCCGAACGGGCTACAGGGATGAGATATCCTGCGGCCACGAGGGTCCCTCCACCCACAGAGGGACCTGCAAACCTCTCGCGCAGGGTCCGTCGCGCTGTGGACGTGGAGCCCAGCCCGGACCTGCGGCGGCCGCGGCTCGGAGAGGTACAGATCCGAGCAGGCTTTAGGGACGGGATCTCCAGCGGCAGCACAAGCCCCCCCACCCACAGGTGAGGGTTGGTGAGAGAGTCTCTTTGGCGGGTCGAGAGGGGAGTGGGGTGCCCCCATGGCTCGGGCCCCCCCCTGGGAGATAGAAGCTGAGAGGCGGCAGCAGACAGGGGCTCCCCAAGCGGGCGGGAGCCTGGATCCATTGTGGAAGGTCTGTACATAAACCCCCTGAGGGAACTGGGCCTGAGAGGCGGCCCTGCCCCGACCTGACCATCTGAACTTAATTCTCACACTGAATAGCAGCCCTGCCCCTGCCAAAAGCCCTAAAGCGGGAAGCAGCATTTGAATCTCAGTCCCCAAACGCTGGCTGGGAGGACCAGGAGGCAAGGTGGGTGTGAGGAGAATATTCAGAGGTCAAGCCACTGGCTGGGGAGAATGCCCAGAAAAGGGAAAAGAAATAAAACTATTGAAGGGTACTTTCTCGGAGAAAAGACACCTCCTCCCTTCCTTTTTGACGAGGAAGAACAATGCTTACCATCAGGCAAAGACACAGAAATCAAGGATTCTGTGTCCCAGCCCACCCAATGGGCTCAGGCCATGGAAGAACTCAAAAAGAATTTTGAAAATCAAGTTAGAGAGGTGGAGGAAAAACTGGGAAGAGAAATGAGAGGGATGAAAGAGAAGCATGAAAAGCAGATCAGCTCCCTGCTAAAGGAGAACCAAAAAAATGTTGAAGAAATTAACACCTTGAAAACTAGCCTAACTCAATTGGCAAAAGAGGTTCAAAAGGCCAATGAGGAGAAAAATGCTTTCAAAAGCAGAATTAGCCAAATGGAAAAGGAGATTCAAAAGCTCACTGAAGAAAATAGATCTTTCAAAACTGGAATGGTACAGATGGACGCTAAGGACTTTATGAGAAAGACAGATATCACAGAACATAGCGTGCAGATTCGAAAAATGGAAGATAATGTGAAATATCTTATTGGAAAAACAACTGACCTGGAAAATAGAATCAGGAGAGACAATGTAAAAATTCTGGGACTACCTGAAAACCATGATCAAAAGAAGAGCCTAGACATCATCTTCCATGAAATTATCAAGGAAAACTGCCCTGAGATTCTAGAACCAGAGGGCAAAATAAATATTCAAGGAATCTGCAGAACACCGCATGAAAGAGATCCAAAAAGAGAAACTCCTAGGAACATTGTGGCCAAATTCCAGAACTCCCAGGTGAAAGAGAAAATATTGCAAGCAGCTAGAAAGAAACAATTCAAGTATTGTGGAAATACAATCAGGATAACACAAGATCTAGCACCCTCTACATTAAGGGATCGAAGGGAATGGAATAGGATATTCCAGAAGTCAAAGGAACTAGGACTAAAACCAAGAATCACCTACCCAGCAAAACTGAGTATAATACTTCAGGAGAAAAAATGGTCTTTCAATGAAATAGAGGATTTTCAAATTTTCTTGATGAAAAGACCAGAGCTGAAAAGAAAATTTGACTTTCTAACACAAGAATGAAGAGAACCATGAAAAGGTGAACAGCAAAGAGAAGTCATAAGGGACTTACTAAAGTTGAACTGTTTACATTCCTACATGGAAAGACAATATTTGTAACTCTTGAAACATTTCAGTATCTGGATACTGGGTGGGAGTACACACATACACACATGCACACACGCACACATACATAGAGACAGAGTGCACAGAGTGAATTGAAGAGGATGGGATCATATCTTAAAAAAAAAAATGAAATCAAGCAGTGAGAGAGAAATATTGGGAGGAGAAAGGGAGAAGTTGAATGGGGCAAATTATCTCTCATAAAAGAGGCAAGCAAAAGACTTATTAGTGGAGGGATAAAGAGGGGAGGCAAGAGAAAAACATGAGGTCTACTCTCATCACATTCCACTAAAGGAAAGAATAAAATGCACACTCATTTTGATAGGAAAACCTATCTCATAATACAGGAGAGTGGGGGACAGGGGCACAAGCAGGGTGGGGGGGAGGATGGAGGGGAGGGCATGGGGAGGAGAATGCAATCCGAGGTCGACACTCATGGGGAGGGAAAGGATCATAAGAGAATAGAAGTAATGGGGGTCAGGATAGGATGGAGGGAAATATAATTAGTCCTATACAACACAACTAGTATGGAAATCATTTGCAAAACTACACAGATTTGGCCTATATTGAATTGCTTGCCTTCCAAAGGGAAGGGGTGGGGAGGGAGGGAGCTAAAGAAGTTGGAACTCAAAGTGTTAGGATCAAAAGTAATGTTCTTACCACTGGGAAATAAGAAATACAGGGTAAGGGGTCAAGAAAGCTATCCGGGCCCTACAGGACAAAAGAGAAGACGGAGACAAGGGCAGGGAGGAAGGATAGAGGAGAGAGCAGATTGGTCACAGGGGCAATTAGAATGCTTGGGTTTGGGGGGGGGGGGAGAGGAGAAAAGGGGAGAAAATTTGTAACCCAAAATGTTGTGAAAATAAATGTCAAAAGTTAAATAAAAAAAAAAGGAACCAGAACTATGTATGATTGATCCTTTTTAAAAATTTTTAAATTAAAGTTTTTTATTTTGGGGCTGGAAGAATTCAGTGGTTTGTCTTCTTATGCCTCTTAATACCTAGCGCAGAGCCTTGGACCTGGCAGTCCCTCCATAAATGGTCTCCTACTTGAGTTGTAGAACTCATCCAATAAGATAATACATGCAAACTGCTTTGAAAACCTTAAAGTGATACACAGCAATATAATAACAAGGCCCAGTAATTATAATTAACGAAAGAAGAGATATGGCGGGAAGAGTCAGAGGGCCTGGGTTCAAAGCCTATTTCTGTTCCTTATTAGGTGTGTCACCCTGGGCTAAATTACCTCCTTCTTCTCTGAGCCTCAGTTTCCTCATCTGTAAAATGAGGAGTTTTTGGGCGGGCTGTGGGGGTGGGGAGGGTGGAGCATGGCTTGACCCCAAAGGGGTCAGTCAGAGAGTGGGAAGATGGATCACACTTATTTCTTTTTTAAAAAATCTTTTATTTTTAATTTATGGAATAAAACAAGCATTTACACACTAATTTCAGGCACAGCCTCACCTTTATACCCCCCAACTCCCCGACTCTTCCTCTTCCCTCCAGCTTTCATCTCCCCACTCTTAGCCTAGTGTCAGCCCCTCAAGGTGGTTACAATGTAACTAACCACTGTCCAGCTCTAGGACAGGTGTTGTTGGGGAACCCCGTCCCCCCTGCTTCCTGGAAGATGACCTGATGGTTGCCTAGCTTCCTCTTGAAAGATGGTCTCTGTATAACCTCCCTCCATAAACCCCCTGCCCCTTCAAAATAGGATACTCCACATTTATGAAATGTGGCCCTTGACCAATGAGTAAGAGCCCCATTGCCTTTTCATTTGAATGGTGTCAGTATGAATCTCATAGGATGAGCAGGCATGGAGAAGAATTAAAATTTATACCACAGGCCTCGTTACCTTGTCTTTCTCCCCAAATTCACTTCATGTCCCCACATCCCTATTTACTATCACAGGCTCTGCCGTCTTTCAGTCATCTGGGCTCCCAACCTGATTATCTTCAGCTTCTCACTCTCTCTACCATCCCTCCAGTCACCTCCACTACCTCTCCCAGACACATCGTGCTATCCCTGCTAACACTGCCACCAGTGTTGTGCAGGCCCTCATCACCCCTGGCCCCGACCATTTAGATTCCCTTCTGGTTGGTCTCCCTGCCTCAGCACAGTCACTCCCATGGCTCTCTGCTGGCTCTGGAATTATCATTATCATCCTGAGTTTATCTGGTTTACATCCTTTCTTCTCTTCTGTTCTTTTGTGTTTTATAATCTACAGAATTATGAGTATAATTGAACATGCATAAAACTTAGAAATGAGAGTATATACATATTGAGGATGGTCTCAACTGTGTATGATCAGAAAAATGGAGGATCCTTGGATTAGTATCGATGCCTTCCCCCTAAAGATTCGCTCCAATTCGTCCTATGACTTCTTTGTGCAGTTTGCATGTGAGTGACTTCAGGGCAAGGACTGTCATTTGTTTCTTTTTGTATCCCCAGTGGGGAGCCTATGGCCTGGAGGCCACGTGGCCCTCTAGGTCCTCAAGTGCAGCCCTTTGACTGGATCCAAACTTCACGTGAACAGATCCTCTTCTGTAAAACTTGGACTCATTCAAGAGGTCACACCCCAGGACTTGGCAGGCCACATGTGGTTTCCCACCTCTGGGCCCTAGCACATAGTAGGTGTTTCTTGACTGACTGACTTCTAAGGTCCCTTCCAGTCTGACTCTGTGACAGTGTATAGTTACTATTGTAACCCTTATTCCATAGTCCTGCCACTTGGTGGCAGCAAAACACACCAAAACCCCCTTCCCCCACTTTCCCTTAAGTTCTCAGTGGGAGGTGAGTCCCAAGCCCTTCCCTGGGAGGGGGAGGAGGAGGAGCTGTTTGCCCACATGTTTATTTCTCTGTCTGCCCTCGTGTTTGTTTGCCTACCTGTCTGCTGCCTTTCTGTGGTGTGCTCATGCGCGAGGGGGGGGGGGGGGGAAGAGAGAGAGAGAGAGAGAGAGAGAGAGAGAGAGGGAGAGAGGGAGAGAGGGAGAGAGGGAGAGAGGAGAGAGAGAGAGAGAGAGAGAGAGAGAGAGAGAGAGAGAGAGAGAGAGAGAGAGAGAGAGAGAGAGAGAGAGAGAGAGAGAGAGAGAGAGAGAAAGAGAGAGACAGAGACAGAAAGGGAGAGAGAGAGGGAGAGGGAGAGAGTGTGTGTGGATGTGTGGTGTGTGTGTGTGTTATTTTCTGGGCCCCTCTCAAGGGGAAAGTCAAGCAAGTCTGGCATGTTGGGTCCCAAAGGGAATGGATGGCCCGGATCCTTTCCTGTGCTCATGCCCACCACAAGCCAAGCTGACTTCATTACAGAGCCTGCCAGAGCCCCTTGACATCCACCATGTACTCCAGAGACGTACCAGTCCCTTGTGTGCAAACTCTTGCCTCCCTGCTGAGCCTGAGGCCTCTCTCACCCTCTCTGGGTCCGTTGGGTCCTTATGTTTCCATTCATTTCTCTGCTCTCCTTCTAAACTACCTGGTACGGTGGAAAGGATCCACGCAGGGCCTGGATTCAGAGAACCTGGGTTCGAGTCCTGCTACTGATAGTTATGACTTGAGTGACCTTGGCCAAGTCATTTACATCCCTAGCCTTAGTTCCTTCATCTGTAAAACGAGGAAAGGGTTTTGGATCAGATCAACTCTGAGGCCCTCTTGATCCACGTTCCCTTCCAATCCCCCTGAAAGCTAGTGCTTTCCCTCTGAACTGATCCAATTTATCCTGTGTAGACCTTGTTTAAATTTAGCTTTTCACCTCTGTGACTCTCAGCACTGCCAGCCCCTGGATTGAAGAGGGCAGAGGTGGGACATTGCAGAGCTCCTCCCTGATCCTCCTGATCATCTGAGGAGGGACTTCCTGGATTTCATGATCAGAAACTCATTATTCTTCCAGATGAAATCAGCTCTGCAATAAACACCTTCTAAGATCATTTCCTATCTGGCTGCTTACACAGCTTAAAAAAAAAAATTCGTTGTCTTCTGTCAGTAGATGATGAGCTCCTTGACACAGTCTTTTACTTTTCTTTGTATCCTCTGCACTTAGCAGAGTGCCTGGTACATAGTAGGATCTTAATAAACGTTTATTGACCTTGACTCTGTTTTATTGTTTTTCCTCCTTAGAGTGTGAGCTCCTGTCCTGGCAAAAGGCTTTCTTTGCATCTCCAGCACTTAGCTCAATGCCTGGCACACAGAAGGCATTTAATAAATGCTTGTTGCCTGACATTCTTTTGGGGAAACCAATGAGTATATGGATAAATCAGCACAGAGTAGATACAAAGTGATTTTAGAGAGAGAAGGGACTTAGGAGACCTTAAGTGACTCATCCTAAGCTTCAAAGATTTTGGCGGGGGCAGAAAGGGGAGTTGTGTGTATAGAAACTGGAGGGAGATCAGAAACTACCTTTTCTAGGAAGTAGTATTTGAACTGAACTTTGTAAGAGACTGAGGGATTCCAAGAGTCTAAGGCAAGAAGGAAGAACATTCCAGGCATGAGGGACCATTTTGCAAAAGTAGAGAGGCAAGAGATGTGTATGGAGAACAGCAAGTCAGCCAGTTTGTCCACAAGCTGTGTTTATGAAGGGGAAAGATGTGTGATAAGCCTAGAATAAGTAGGAGGCCTTGTTTGCTAGAGGACCTCTCCTAAAAGCTTACTGGGTTGCTGCAGCCAGTCATGGAGATGAGCCTGGGATCTAGAAGGCTTTGCCAGTTCTGGAAGGTCCTACCAGCTGGAAGGAGATGTGAGGATTAGATAGATGTCTGTTTTCCAAGGACTAATCTAGCTGAGTTCACAAGGGCTCATCACTAGGTTGGCCCCAGGGGGACAGGATGTTCCTGTATAGCAATTCTCAAAGACTATCTACCAACCCCAAGAGGGATTGGCAAATGCGTCAGTGGAGGGCACTGCCCAAAATGATGAAATCAAAGATCCTTGATGTGTCTCTCAACTAGACTCCCTGGTCTGGCATTCAAGGCTCTAACTCAGTCTGACCCCAGCTAGAATCACAGAAGCCAGTCCAGACTATACCTGACTGAGAATTCCATCTAAAACATCTCCAACAATCGGGCATCCAGCGACTGCTTGAAGACTTCCAGTGAGGATGAACCCAGTACACCCCCAAAGCAGCCCAAGTCACTTTGGGGCGGTTGCAATTTTAGAAAGGTTTTCGTGATACTAAGCCTGAATCTGCCTTTTTTATTTTTTAAAAAACAATTTTCAATCATTGCTGCTGGTTTTATTCTCTGGGGCCAAAGAGAAAGCGCATTTATTCTCCCTCTTCCACCTGGCAGTCCTTGAGATCCTTGAAGGAACCTATTTCTTCCCTCTTCTTCCTCTTTCCCCTTATCCCTCAGGCTTCTCTTCTGCAGGGTAAACATCTCCAGTTCTTTCAAATGACTCTCATATGGCATAATTTAGAGGCTACTTCATCCGCTTTTCCAACTCACTTCCAGCTGAATACACCCCAAGTTCCTACAAACCCGACTACTCCAGGTTCACTGAACATGAACTTTCCCACCTCCATGCCTTTGTCCATATAGTCCCTTCTGTCTAGAATGCCTTCTCTTTCTCTCTTCCCATCTACCTCTAGCCACCTGGGGGAACCCAACCCATTCAAAGGCACAGCTCAAATGTTTCATCTTCCCTAATCTTTTGGTCTCTATAATAAGAACTCTCCTTTAGATAGCACTTTATTACCCAATTTCTGTCCATTAACTTATTTGACAATCACAGATTTTCTGTAAGGGAAGTATGTGATTATTGTTCCCATTTTACAGATGGGAAACTGACGTTCAGAGAAGCTAAGTGACTTGCCCAGTGTCACACAGCTTAATTGTATCTGACTAATTAGCTCTCTAGCTACTAGACCCTTCTGAGGGTTACAAAAATTGGATTGAATCACCTCCCTCTCCACAATTCTATGTTCTGGGAGACGCAGTAGAAGAGAGAACTGGAAAGCTGGAGTCAGAGGCCTTGAGTTCAAATCCCACCCAAGGTACTTATTAATTGTATGACTTTAGGCAAGTCATTTAACCAACCTAGGACTCAGTTTCCTCATCTGTACAATAATTTCACTATCTTAGATGACCTAAGATTTGTGATCTCTTAGCAATCAACAAGCATTTCATTAAGCATCTATTATATACCAGGCCCTTTGCTAAGTGCTGGCGTTACAAAGACAGGAGAGAAAGCATTTCTGTGTTCCAGAATCTGGCATTCTTAATGATCCCTGACCCTGAGCTCTTGAGGAGGTGAGGGTTGTGTTTGGGACTGGGGTCTTCATCCTTTCTCAAGTCAGTTTAGCCACTACTCATCCTGCTTCATTTTGAGGGGCAGCCAGAAGCCCCTCAGCATCCCAAGTTCTCTCTGATTTCAGGTCTCCTGGAAATAAAGCAGAAGCCATCTCAAAGGGTGAAGCCAGCTAATCCTCCCAAGATTACATTCACATGACATTTCACAATGCCTTCTTCCCTTCTCCTCTATTAGCTGCCATCTCCTTCCTAATTTCTCCCTTTTTTCTTTTTTATTGTTTTGTGTAGCTCCTATCAAGGCCTCCCTCTGACCTCTCAGTTGTTCAAGCAACTGAAAGCAATAGGATATTGGTCTCTGTCCATTTGGGGGCACCTCATCTGCAAGGGACAAGAGAAAACCCAACCAGCCCTGAAAATGATCCCACCATCACCCTTGAAAAGCCAATGTGTCTTTGCAACTTCGCTCTAGGAGATTTAGCTGCGAGCATTTTCTAGGAAACTGGGATAAGTTCAGAACATATGTGCCAGTGACACCAAAGTCAAGAGTTTGGGTCTATCCCAGAAGAATATAAAGCTCCCTGAGGGCAGAAAATGTGGTAATTTTTTCCCTTTAGATCCTTGATGCCTAGTTCAATGGCTGGCAGATGGTAGATGACTGCAATATTTTTTGAGTTGAGTGGGTTAAATTGGATTGGATTAGGTTGAATTGAATTGAACTGGGTTGGATTAGATTCTGTTTCATGGCCAAAGGAAGAATCCCAATGGCAACCATCCATTGGAATGTCTCATCAACAAGCAATCCCCATTCCTAGAGAAACAATTCAGAATTTATCTCCTGCTAAGGATAGTTCATAAATGTCATCTTTTAATCTAATCCAATCCAAGGAGCATTTATGAAGTGAATATTCAATCTGGGCCACACACATTGTGCTAAGCACTGGAGAAACAGAGACAATACGAAAAAAAGGCTCCTGGCCCTGGAGAAGTTTATGTTTGGAGTCAAAGCCCTTCCCAGTATGACTCCAGCCTCACTGTGACAAAGGGAGCTGCTAATGAGGGCCCAGCCCTAGGAGCATGTAGATGCTTTGTGAACTTGTTCCTGGTCATATATAAGTGGAAAATTCTTTTGGTCATTTTTAAACATTCACAGGTAAGCTATAACTGTTTTCCATCTGCTAACTGCTTGTATTTCAGTTGGCTGCTGGGCTGGAGTTGAGAATGCATTCAAGGCTCCCCAAAGGGTAACAGTCATTTTCTTCACCTGGTGGTGATTGAGGAGGATGAACCGCTATAGGCCTCTGGGTGGGGAAAGGGTATAAGACACCCACTCACCGTAGGGCTGTTATTGCCCAGATGTGAATTAGTGACCTTCTGCTACCAACGACTTGTCTCCCTAGCCAAGCTGATACATAACCATGAACACAATATCTCTGTTTCTTTGCCTTGTTGCATTTGTTCATTCCTGATCTTAAATCAATGAGTGTTAGAGATGGTAAAGACTAGGCATGACCTTGCAAGGTCTCAATAAATCCAGAAAAAGAAGATCATGCCAGAGTTTGCTGTCCCATAGCCTGAGGCCCCAACCTAACAGTGTTTGGACTCTGCAGTCAAGACGCCATTTTCTGAAGCTGCTGCAACGATTGGCTATGCAACATTGGCAAGCGAGCCTGCTGGGTCACAAAGTGTTTTGTGGCAAATTGCTTTGAATTTGGATCCATTCTCCCCAGGGACTGGGGTGTGGTGTAAAGGGAAAGTGTTCCCCCAGACATTTGAAGGAAATACTTTGTGACTTCTGGCCATGCTATATCTTTTCCATAAACATCCCTTTGATGTTGGTTAAATGATAGTGGGGTTAGAGTCTGAGTCAATCAATGATATAAGAAAAGTGTTAACTGTAAACCGATGATTGACGTTGGAGGAAAACTCATCAGAATGGGGGCTTGACCTGATCCATTAGAGTCAACATCACAGTCTTTTAGGGTTACCTTAGAATCTTGAAGAGGGGTATATGGCTACCTGGTCTTACTTTGAGGGGTCTGACTCATCTGATGACCCACGGAGTCTATAAACGCCTCCATATCTTTCCAGATATGTCTCACATCTTCCCACTTCATATGCTTACTGTATGTATAGCATTCCATTTCCAGTCGCCCAGACCTCTGCAGCACCCCATCCATGTCCCTCCCCTTGACTGAAATGTTCTCTCTCCTCACTTTTGCTTCTTTTGGAATCCCTGGCTCCCCAAGGGTCACCTTTTTCTGATCTCCTCCTCAGTCTTCAGTCCTTCCCCCAATTACTGAGTATTCACTTTCTCTCTGTTTTGTATTTATTTTCTACAAATGCACATATTGCTGCCTTCCATCCCTCAAAGACATAAGCTTCTCAAGGGCAGGGACCAGGAACCTTTTCCATTTTGTCTTAGCATTTTAAACTCAGTACTCAAGTCATAGTAGCTAAGTGATAAATGCTTATGAAATTAACTTTGATTCTGGTTCCATGGCCACAGGATTCCTGAATGCCAATCAATGCCTCCTACCATTTGAATGAATCCACTCAAACCCATCCACACACCTGGAAGAAAATAACCCAGTAATGCAAGCCCTGTCATAAATGTTGTTTTTCAACCCAACTTAAGTATCATTTATTAAGGGCCTACTGTGCTCCAGCCACTATGTCAGGGGCTGGATTTTTACAAAGACAACAACAGTTCCTTCCTTCTAGGGCCTCATATTCTCCTGGGGAGATGGG
This sequence comes from Notamacropus eugenii, assembly GCF_028372415.1. Taxonomy (NCBI): domain Eukaryota; kingdom Metazoa; phylum Chordata; class Mammalia; order Diprotodontia; family Macropodidae; genus Notamacropus; species Notamacropus eugenii. Next base: position 36,367,824 of record NC_092876.1, read on the forward strand.
GGACCCGCCATATTAGCAGATGAGCATATACATGGACATTTTCATAGTGTGCCCTCTCATGATATATGTAATATTTCTGCTTCATCATTTTCTCAGGTCAAGAATCCTATTCCAGAAACATAAAGAAGTCTACTTTGTTAATTCTGAGGTTCTTGCATATTTGGAACTGGCCCTGCCTGGGTGAAGGACACTCCCAGTCTTATTGGAAACCTCTGCTTTCCCTGAGTTACCCAACCTGTCCATCTCAGCACTTGATTGCTGACATTTTGTACAACCAGGCAGCTTTCTATTTCAACATTGCCTATTACAAGGCACACACTGCCAGGGTATTCTACCCAGCCCATCGGAATTACCGGCTTGGAAACTTCTCCATTCTTTTAGGGAGTGAGTCACAGAATCCGTTCTGAGTTTCTCTGAGGACAGTAGCTGAGCCTTCTCAGCTAGTCCAAATCCTCTGTCAAATAGAGGGATTTGACTCCATGGTCTCCTTTAGCTCCAGATTCTAAGACTATGGCTACTTGTTCCACCTCACCTTCCCAAGTAGTTAACTCCTCGTTTGTGGGACTGTGGTATGGTTACAGGCCAACCTTGGATTTAGGAAGACTTAGCTACAGGTCCTCCCTCTGATACATACTGGCCATGTGGCCTTGGGTAAATCCCTCCATACCTCCAGAGAAGAGGCTACAGCTACAATTCACCAAAGAGTTACCTGTCCACATTGGCAGAGGGAATTTTCATGCCAGAAGTTCCCCAAGCAAGTGAAATCAGTTTTGGACTGAAAACTTGGTGGGAATGAAGACATTAAAAAAATGTTTTCACTTGAGTCATTTGGCAGGATCTAGACCTGGCCACTGTGAGCCTTTTAGTTCCGGTATTTCCAGTTGAGTATAGACCTCAAAAGGGACTCACCCAGGCTTGAGGGTGGTGTGAAAAGAAAGCGAATCTGTGACTAAGGCTACATCAGCCTAAAGAATGACTGGTCACTGCCTTCGGAGCTGCACTGATGACCTTATTGCTACCTGGATAGTCTTAACCAAGTCACTTCCATTAGATTATGCTCTCCTTGAGGGCAGGGACTGCCTTCTACCTCTTTTTATATCACCAGCCTGGCACATAGTAGGTGCTTAATAAATGTTTAGGAGGCAGCTTTGTGGTTCAGTGGATAGAGTAGTGGACCTGGGGTCAGGAAGACAAGTTCAAGTGTGACTTTAGACACTTCCAGCTGTGTGACCCTGGGCTAGTCACTTCCTCTCTGTCTGCCTTAATCCTTTGGAGAAAGATATGGCAAACCACTGCAGTATCTTTGCCAGAAAAGTCTCATGGACAGTGTGGTCTATGGGGTCATGAAGAATTAGAGAACACCAAACTAACAATAAAAATAAATTGACTGGTTTTTTTTCCTTTTCTTTCTATCCCCAGTGCTTAGGGCAATGCTGGGCATTGATGCTTAATAATGTTCACTGACTGACTTCGCCTCTCGGTCTCTGTGACTTTACTGATATGTAAAGTAAAAGAGCTGGCCTTGACAGTCCCTTTCTTCTCCAAACAAATGATTCCATGCATGTGTTGCTGTGGAGTGGTGTCCGATCTGGCCTTGGACACTTACTAGTTCTGTGATGCTGGGCATGTAATGACACTCTCTGAGACTTAGTCTCTGCAATTTTAAAATAAGAGGGTTGGACCTAATGACTCTGAGGTCCTTTTCAGCTTTCCATCCATGCTCCCAAGATCCATGATTTCCCATCTCTAGGACTCAGTTTCCTCTTCGGTAAAATGAAGGGGTTAGATCAGATGACCTTTAAGGTCCCTTCTAATGGTAAATATATACTCCTGAGACCCCAAGTCATTTCCCTTCCCTAGGCTTCAGTTTCTGCACCTGTGAAATGATGAGGTTACATTAGATGGCCTCTGAGACCCCTTCCAGCTTTCCGTCTATGATTCTATAATCCTATGCTTCTAGAAAGGGGAGGACTGGAAGGGGGTGGAGAAGAGGAAGGCGATGGGATAGGAAAGAATTTGAAAGCTCTAACCAATTTCCCCAAATCCGTAAGCCCATAAATTGTGAGCCAAGCAGCCCCAGTGACCTTTCCATAATGTGGGATCGGAGCACTGTGTGAAGCAGGTGTCAGCATTTGCTAGGGTGGGGTGGGAGAGAGGGAGGGGGAGAACTGGAATATTATCAGCTAATCCACCTTCTGCTGCTCCTTCCACTTCCTCCCCAACAGCTGCAGCGTTAAAGGAGAGCCCCAGCATTTGGGAGGAATTAGAAGCCCTGATGGGCTGGAGAGGCCTCTCCAGGAGACAGAGAAAGCCTCTCACAAAAGGGCACGTTCTCTGCCAGCAGAGAGAACCTGGGACACTGAGTTCTCACAACCTTGGAAAGTCATCATCTGGCCAGCTGTTCTGAGGGCGCTATTGTTATTGGGGAAAGAGAGTGCAGTTGGCAGAAGTTTGGCAAATGGAATCTGATCAAAAAGGGCATGTTTATTCTGTAGCAGTCTGTTATTGATACCGACCAGGTTGCAGAGAGGTTAGTCTTATTGAGAAATTGTTTCTCTCTAGAACTGATCAAACACTGCTGCCTTTAAAAACAATAAACCCATATTAGGTTTTACAAATGGGATTTTCATAGTAAGGATACTCATAGTAATGATGCCTACTCTGGGGTAGTTCCCCAACCTACAGTTGAATTTGTAGATTGGGTCTCAGGAGGGAGGCTACCCTCATGGGTTCTTGGGGTTATCCTCTGGGTTTGCCTAACACAATAGTTCATGAGCCCCCCCCCACCAGTGTGCTTCTAAACAAATGCCCAGTAGACACAATTAACCTTCAGTATAGACATTTACTAAAACGATATAGTGAGAACGATAACCATGGTGTATTCTTTCCCATAAATACACACACATCAAGAGTGAGTATAAACTCATTAAGGTACAATGGTAGTGAAACACACATGCAGAAAATATGTGACCAAGGTAATTCACAGCTCTAGGAACTGTAGGACTTAAGTGTCCTTTATCTCTTCATATAGTCCTCATGAAGCCTCCTACTGAATGTGGCATCTGTACTGGGTCAGTCATTTTAGTTGTCTCATCAATCCATAGATGGCTTTCTTCTTAAATGCCAGGAGTTCCATTTAAAAAAGCAATCTTTTCTCTCAAGTGACTACTTTTCTCTATATCTGCAGTGTGTCTCTGGTCTCTAAATTATGCCTCAGACTATTTTGAATCAATGAACTCTTGAACTGCTAGATAGAATATCTCCTTCCCTAGATAGAATATCTCCTTCCCTGCTAGGTGGCACAGTAGGTAAGAGTGCTAGACTTGGAGTCAGGAATAACTGAGTTAAAATCAGACCTCAGATACTTACTAGTTCTGTGACTCTGGACAAGTCACTTAACCTGAGTTTCCTCATCTGTAAAATGAGAATATTGCAAAAGCTTGTCACAGTTCCTGTACTTATCCTGTCCAATTGGGGGTGGGGCAGAGGCAGAAGTCTCCCCTCAAGAGGAACTTCCACAAAGTTCTCATGAGCTGGTACAACCTATTAGTTTGAATAATTAATTCTTTGAAGTGGTTGCATCATTCAAATTTTTCATTGTGTAGTTCTATTGGTCCTTATTTTGCATATAATTTGAGCTTCAAAGAGTGCAAATTCAAATAATGCAACCATTTCATAAGATTCCAACAGAAGTCTTAAGGGAAACAAGACAGTAGCAGTGGTCTCCACAGTGGTAGTGTCCCTCAGTACCGTTGTACTTTAAATCTGAAGTCACTCTCTTTGGGGATCTGATGTGTACAGGGGAGAGTATACTCCTATTAATGGGGGAATTGTTTTTTAACTACTGTTCTTGACATACCTTCTCAGTCAACCTTTTTTTCTCTTTAAAGCTAATGAAATTTAATTGATTGATAATGGGAACCCCACTAGTAGGGGCTCAGCAGCACATTGTTAGAAACCACAAATCTTCAGGATTAGTAGTCCTTGCCTCCTGGGGATCCAACTTGCCAAAGTGATTGTGAGTAGGGGGTCTGGTCATCGAGGTCATTATTGAAGTCATTATGCATATTATTTCGGGGGTTATTTCACTAAACTTCAATTCATACAATTCTTTCCATGTTTCACTGGATTCCTTACATTGTTTTTTGACTGCACAATAATATTCCATTAATATATCATAGCTGGGTTTTTTTCCAGTCACTCTCCCCATCAACACACACCCCTTTAGTTTCTAGTTCTTTGTATATCACACTTATTCAGTATTTTACCTAATTATCCTATTTGATCCCAAACCAACCTTGGGAAGTAAGTATCATTATTCTCTTGATTTGTAAAAGGAGGAAACTGAGGCTCAGAGAGGGTAAGAGATCTGTCCAGGGTCACACAGCAAAAGCTGTACTAGACAGTGTTTCAACCTGAATCTTCAAGGCTCCAAGTCTTGGCCCTCTGGTCATTATGCCACAGTCTTAGGATCACAAATTTAATTCTGGAAGGGATCTTAGAGGTCACTTAGTCCAGCTCCTTCACATTACCGAGAAGGAAACTAAGTCTGAGAGAGGTAAAGTGATTTTTTAAAAATTCAGATAAGTAGGAAGCTGGTGCAAAAGTGAAATCCAAACTCAAAATCTCTGAATTCCAAATTCAGCATGCTTTTCAGGAAGCCTTCTGGTCAACCACTTGAATGGGCATGGAAAAGAGAAATAGGTTTTCGTCAAATATGATGCAACAGAACTTAGCAGCTGAGTTAAATGCCCCAAATTAGCCACATGTCTTTCAGCTCTTTGCTAAAGGGCACGCATTCTGCAATTTGGTCCCTGAAGATATGTCCCTTTCTAGCATACATCGTTTTTTCTTCCAAGTCTACATTTCATCTGAGAAAAACTGTCTAATATAATTCATTCTAAGCTTTATTTTCTCATTCACCATTTTATGTTAGCATAGATAATTCCTCCCCCACCACTTAAAAATTCTAGTTTTCCTCTATTCCATTCAGAAGGCACCTACTGTTTGTTACATTGTGCAAGGTGCTGAGTTCATACAAAAGGAAGCACTTAGTGATCTTTTCCTGGTGATGTGTGAAGCCACCAGGTGAAGAAGTAGCAAATCCCATCTGAATGCCATGTCACCTCTGCTTTTTTGTTCATTTTTGCCTTATCTTGAATGAATGGTACAAATAAAATAAGCCCTTCCTCAAGGAGATTGGATGCTACCATATGCCCCTGCTGTGGAAGATCGACTTATAGTCATTACAATTGACATTTACATGTCAATGTAATAAATGAAAAGGCATTGCATGTATTAACTCATTAGACCCTCACAACACCTTTGAGAGAAAGGTATGTCAGGCATTATTACACCCATTTCATAGATGAGAAAACTGAGTCTCACAGAAGTTAAATGACTTTCCAGTGTTACAAAGTTAGTAAGGGTCACAGGCTGGTTTCAAATCCAACCCTCTCATTTTAAACATAAAAAACTGAAGGGCAGAGAGGCTAAGCTATTTCTGAGGATCATACCTTTGCCTTAACCTTTGTGGGAAGGAGGCAACTTCTCTCCTCTCCCTCTCCATCAGCTAGTATGGATCTGAAGTGGGATTCAAACCCGGGTCTTCCTGAGTCTAAGTCTAATCTTCAACCTGGTATGCCACACCACCTCTTGGAAACTTCATGTTGCAGTGGGTGGGAATCGAACCCAGGCCTCCAGTAAGAAGTCACTGTCCAACCTCCCTTATTTTACAGATGAGAAATTGAGCTTCAGGGGCATTAAGTGACTGGCCCAAAGTCACCTGGACAGAAAGCAGGAACACACACCTCACAGCCAGCTTTGGGTTCCCTTTGGTTGCCCTAGGATACACATCCTGCCATTTCTCTTGCTTTTCCTCTCTCTTTCTTATTCCTAACCCTGAGGTTAGGGGGTGGGGGTGGAGAAAAGGGGACAGCAGAGAGTCCAGGAATGGACCAGTCTACTTGCTGGGCAGGACTGCAGTGGGAGTATAGCAACAAAACCTCTGAGACGTTTCTGCCTCTCCCAATGGAGTTCAAGGGACAGCTGCGCTTGCAGGGATGGCGTTTGGTTGCCTGTATCCTCAGGCAAAATGCAGTGCCCCCACTCACCAATGGAGTATGCCAACTTCACCAGGGCTGGGCAGAAAGATTGAGCCTGGAGCAGCTAGCCTGTGGCCACCTCTTCTGCCGGAAGACAGACTAGAGAAAGGGATGCCACATGCTTCTTTGTACAGGACTGCACCTGTTGACGGTTATTCGCCAAGCTTGCAAGCCCCAATAGAGGAGTGAGGGGATGGCATTTGTGGGCATGTGATGGTGCCAGCGAGACATATTGTATTGAAACAGTTGCCTGGGAAACATTTAAGACTACAGTGGGTGACGAGGCATATGTACTATGCCCACAGGCATTCTGTGTGAATGAAATGCCACTGGCACCAGGGGCGGGGTGGGGGTGGGGGGCCGCTGTTACTGGGTAAAAATACTTTTTTCCCAGGCTGTTGCTTCTTGGGAGGTCTCGCCCATCAGAGAACTCTTTTCTTTTTTTACCTGGACAAGAGTGATCAACTGTGCCTGGGTATCTCTTGGTGGACTAGGAGCCTTTGGTTTTACAAGTCTCCTCCAAAAGCTTCAAGCTACCCAGCCTCCTGTACCTCAGAGCATCAGTTTGGAAGCAATGGGAGAACAGAATGAACTGTGTGTGAAGTGAAAACAGATGACTGGGAGGACCCCCCCCAAAATTCCCCCAACGCAGAGGATAGTAGAAGGTTGGACCCCCCAAAATCCCCCAACATGGAGGATAGTGGAAAGTTGGACCCCCGAAATCCCCCAACACAGAGGATAGTGGAGTGCTGGAATCCCAAATCCTCCCAGTGCAGAGAATAGTGGTGGTTTGGACTGGCCCTTAGAAAAGCAGTGACTGAGAATGTGAAAATGGAAATGCCAGGAACAATAACTAGTGTTTATATGACACTTTAAGGTTTGCAAAGAAATATACAAAGATGATCTAATTTAATCCTCATAATAACCCTGAGAAGTAGGTGTTATTATCATCTCCATTTTACAGATGGGGAAACTGAGGCAAGCAGCAATTCAATGATTTGTCCGGGGTCACATACCCCCAGGTGGCATTTTCATGACCCTTTGAAGTAGGCACAATTGCTATCTCCATTTTATAGATGAGGACATTGATTGAAGTGACCTGCCCAGCATCGTGCAGTGAGCAATCATAATGATAGAAATACTGATAGCTAGCATTCATAGACAAGTTTAAGGTTTGTAAAGCACTTTGCAGACATTATTTCATTTCTACCCTTACAACAACTCTGGCTCGTAGGTGCTGCTGCTATTCTCATTTTACAGGTAGGGCAACTAAAGTAGAGAGTAATTATATGACTTGCCCAGCATCGCACAGCTGGTCCTGGATTTGAACTGAATTGACTTCCTGACTGTTGGGGTCTAGGACTCTACCCACTTGCACCATCTGGCTGCCAGGAAAGAACCCCTCTGAGCATTTGAGAAGACCCGAGACAGTCCGTGCCTTGTTTTGGAGAAACAGCCAAAGACTGGGCTCAAATGCCATCTCCTATGAGAGACCACTTCTGACTCTCTAAGTTGTTGTCCTCTTACACCATCACCCTACCGCCTTAAATGACTTAGTGATTATTTAATCCAGAGTTTGTATTTCCTTCTCTGTTTACCTGCTGATTCCTCCAAATGACATGCAATCTCCTTGAGGGCAGGGATTACTTAACTTTTGTGTTTGGATCTTCAGCACTTGACACGTAGTATAGAGAGGGATGGGACCTGTGATTTCATTGGCACAGGGAATTCCTAAATGCAGAAGCTCCCTCTGTCAATCCTGATAGCACCTTCTGTTCAATTTATAGACCTACAGAGTTGCCTAGAGCATGGTTAAGTAACTTCACCAGGATCATATAACCAGTGTGCGTCAGAGGATTGTGTCAGACTTGAACCTTGGTCTTCTAGGCTTCAGGCCAACGCTCTACCTAAGAAGCTATCCTGTCTCTCAAATAGTAAGCAATTAATAAATGCTTGTGTTTTTTTAAAATTTGTTAAAAGCCCTATTTACTGAAGGTATCAAGGTAGCACAATGGATAGAGCACTGAGCTTGGAGTCAGGAAGACTTGTGTTCAAATCCAGTCTCAGACACTTACTGGCTATGTGACCCTGGGCAAGCAACTTAACTTCTGTCTGTCTCAGGTTCCTCAACTGTAAAATGTGGATAATAATAGCAACTATTCAGAGACTTGTTTGGAGGATTAAATAAGATAATATTTGTAAATGTTTAGTATAATGGCCTATAAGTAAGCTCTTAATAAATACTTATTTCCTTGCTTTCCTTTTCCTTTCCTTTCCTTTCCTTTCCTTTCCTTTCCTTTCCTTTCCTTTCCTTTCCTTTCCTTTCCTTTCCTTTCCTTTCCTTTCCTTTCCTTTCCTTTCCTTTCCTTTCCTTTCCTTTCCTTTCCTTTCCTTTCCTTTCCTTCCCTTCCCTTCCCTTCCCTTCCCTTCCCTTCCCTTCCCTTCCCTTTCCTTTCCTTTCCTTCCCTTCCCTCTCCTTTGGGAAAGGACCTCAGTATCTGGTGTCAAGGTCAGCTACTACACTGATGGTAAATTCTTCAACTTGAAAAGACTACAAGCCAAGACCTAGGTGAAGGAATGTTGGTGCATGACTTTTTGTTTGCAGAAGACTGTGCACTCAATGCATCCTCTGAAACTGAGATTCAACAAAGTATGGATCAATTCTTTGCTGCTTGTGCTAATTTTGGTCTAACAATTAGCACTAAGAAAACACAGGTGCTCCATTAGCCACCACCACACCATCCATAGGTGGAACCATTGGTTACAGTAAATGGAGAAGTTTTGAATGCTGTGGATAAGTTCACTTACCTTGGTAGCGTACTTCCCAGGGATGTACACATTGACAATGAGGTTGATGCATGCATTGCCAGAGCTAGCTCAGTGTTTGGAAGGCTCCAAAGAAAAGTGTGGGAGAGAAGAGGTATTAGACTGACTACCAAACTGAAGGTCTCCAGAGCCATTGTGCTGACCTCATTCTAACAATTAACAACAATGCAAAAGTGGAAGATGCTGCCTTGTCAGGTAGACAACCAAGTGCTGACCTTTTTTTCCTTTTTTTTTCACTCCAAAAAATACTATTTGTCTTTTGGGATAGTTATCTGGGAGAGGGAGAAGAGGGATACATGGGATACTATGGTGATTCAAGGAACAGAAAATATCAATTTAAATTTATTTTTAAATGGAAAGAAGGTAATGAGCCCCCATCGCTGGAGGTTTTCATATAGAGGCTGGATGGCCACTTCTCAGGGATTTCATAAAGGGCTTTTTGGTCAGATATGGTTTGGACTAGGTGAGGTCCCTTATAACCTTGAGATCCTGTGATCATAACAAACGAATAAAACTACCAACATCCTTAGCAAAGCATCATAGAAATGATTATTAAAATCAATATGAAAGAAAAAGCTCAGCCTTAAAAATGGCAACCAGCAGTATGTTTTCCTTCAAGGGCAATGAATGTGCTGTAGGGAGGTTTTATTGCTCTCTGTAGCACCTGCTTAGTTAAAATCTGTAACAACATGGAAGGAGTCCCCCCCACACATGTGGAGACAGGCAGGGACTAATCTGATCATCTGGGGACTTCTAATAGAATCTAAGCAGTGAAATCCAGTGTGGGCACTTGGTAGCAAGCATTCTGCTCTCTCTTGAGCAGATGGATATCAGGCTTCTGTGGAAACTCAGGATTTTTACTTCTCAACAGAAGTCATGTTCGAGTGAATTTGATCTCTGCTGTGAAATTCTCTGTCATCTCAGGGAATATGAGTGTCTTCTTAACTCTTTCTACTTGTATTTTAGGGGACAGAGAATAGGACTTTGAGTCAGAAAGACTTCCTCTCTCTAGGCCACAGGTAACTTCCTAAAGTTTATCAGTGAAGTTGTAGACTGGCTACTTGTTGTCTGGGTAGAAGAGATTTTCTTCACTATGGAAATCATAGCTATTTCCCTTTTGAAGTTGTCCTGGGCCATGCTACAACTAATCAGGGCACAGATTTTCTGATGGCTGGTCTCATGAAAGGAAAGTATAGTGGATAGAGACTAATACGTGGGAAGATACATGCCTCAATTTGCATCCTCCTTAAGATGCTCATTTAAGGTATAATGGACAAATCACTTCCCAGAATCACAGAATTTGATAGTAGAATGACACCTCCAGTCTATGCCTATAGGAATCTTCACTATTCCATCCTTGCCAAGTTCATACAGATTCTGCCAAACAGTCTACAAGGAGGGGAAAGCACCATCTTTAGGTATGGTTCATTCCACTTTTGGACAACCCTATTTGTTAGGAAGTTTTTATTCCTGAAACCCAGCCTAAATTGATTTCTTTACAGATTTTATTCATTGTTCAAAATTCTGCTCTCTGGGGCTAACCAGAAAGGAAAAAACCCATCTACTCCTTCCTCTGTATGACAGCCCTTCAAATATTCGAGCACACATCGAATATTTGAGCTCTCTTGCCCTGCCTGAGTCTTCTTTTCTCACAACTAGAGTTCTCTAATTCCTGCAGCTAATCCCCATAGGCCATGGACTTTAAGGTCCTTCACCATCCTTGCTGCCCACTTTTGGGTGTTCCCAGATTATCAGTTTCCTTCTTGGACCTTAAGAGCAGGGACTCTTTCCTGTTTGCCTTTGTCTGCTCAGCATGAAGAGTAGTGCCTAGTACATAGTAGGACCTTAGTAAATGCCTGTTGGCTGGTTGGTTAGATAAATTGTACCCAGAGCTGATCACAATGCTCCATATGTGGTCTAACCAAAACAGAGGATTAACAAAGATCATCACCTCCTTATTTCTGGAAATTGCCTTTCTTAATGTAGCACAAAACATTGGACTTTTTAAAAATCTGCCTTGTCTCTCTACTGACTCATAATGAGCTCTCAGTCCGCTAAAATTCCCAGATCTTTTTTCAAAAGAACTGTCTAAACATGCCTACCTCTTAGAAAAGATGTGCCAGATATGAGGAGACCACCTGGGTAAAGCCATGGAGTTAGGAAATGGAATGTCATCCACAGGAACAGCTAACAGCCCAGTTTAACTGGAGTAAAGAATGAAACAAGTAAGGAGATGTAGAAATGCCCATTATTTGGATCCCACCTTGGATGTGACGAGCTGTGTGACCCTGGACAAGGCATTTAACCCTCACAGCCTCAGTTTTTTGCACTAATAAAATGAGGAAAATAATAGCACCTACCTTCTAGACTGTGAGAATCACATGGGACAGCATGCAAAGTGCTCGGAAAACCTTAGTTCTGACTATAATTGCTAGCTATGATTATGGTTTTGGCAGCTAAGAGAGGCAATGAATAGCACTCTTGGCTTGAAATCAGAAAGGTTCATCTTCAGGAATCCAAATCTGGCCTCAAACACTTATTAGCTGTGCGATCCTGGGCAAGTCGCTTCACCCTGGGTGCCTCAGTTTCCTTGTTTATAAAACGAGCTAGAGAAGGATATGGCAAACCACTCCAGTATCTCTGCCAAAAAAATCCCAAATGGGGTCACAAAGAGTGGGATACGACCAAAACCACTGAACAACAACATGATAATTGTTATCACCATCCCTGGGGGGCATAATAACATCTTTGTGGTCTTCGGAGTGTTTTCCCAAACAGTATCACTGATACTGATTGAGTGTGTACCATGTAGGAGGTCCTGCATCAGGTGCCAGGTCTGTAGAGTGAGACACAACACAAGGAATAGTCTTTGTCCTCAAGGGGTTTATAATCTACTCAGCTTGACAAGATATGTTTATATAAAAATATAATTAACCTTATACAAGTTCCAAATAAGTGGTTGGAACAGATTATAAAATAAGAGAAATTTGGAGGACAGAGATATGATTATTGTGAACAGAGGTGATCCTAATATGCCCCAGGATGGTCTAGACATTGAAATATGGTCCTTCCTTCCTTCTACCTCATACCGACCTTCCTGCAAGACTCCAATCAAGCATGACCTTCTCCAGGAGTCTCTGGTCCTGTCTCTACCACCTCTCCTCCTCAGCTGCTAGTGCCTTCACTTCTGGGGTGATATTTTCTGGAAATTTCAAGGTCAGTAAGGGAGAGTGAAAGTGACTTACCTCTTACTCCGCCATCTTGGCTCCTGGAAGAAGCGTGCCTTTACTTCTAAGGTTATCCTTGACCTACTCTCTCTGTATCTTGTACATCTCTATTGTATCTTTGATTCATCTGTGTCTATGTTGACTCCCCTATTAGACTGGAAGCTTCATAAGAACAGAAACCATGTTTTTCCTTTTTTTTGGTATTTCTACATCTTAACAGTGTCTGGTACATAGTAAGTTCTTAATGTTTGTTAAGCAATTGATGGTTTCTCCAAAGCCAAGCTTATGGTCCTCCAACATCCTTGGGAGGAAAGGATGTGTAGATATACATAGGTCTGCAAAAGACCTATGGGAAGGTTGATGAACTGAAGACCTTATATCATTCCAAGAGATCCTAGGGGTGAGGATGAGGGTCATCTCATAGCAAGGATGGTGGGCAGAGAGATAGATCACCTAGTTAACTTACACACAGGGCTGCATGGGGCCAACCACCACCCAAGAGGATTAAAACTGTGTAAGATGAGTCTCTGGTCCATTTATTGGGACAAAGATGGAGAGAGCAGAAGATGGCTAATCATGGTATTTTAGGTATTAGCAGTCTCACAGCATTGACCTGCTAGGGAATCTACCAAATGGGATGCATGGCAACTGAATCAAGTCAAACACACAAACAAAAAACCAAATTGAATGATTTTAAATGGGGATAAATTGTTGGATTGACAGATTTTTTTGTGTTAAGGACATATCTGATCATTTACTTTTCCCAAATTATTTTTTTTTCTCCACTAATAAGTTCTGACTATTTTATACCATTTCAGCTTTTTTGCCTTTATTTTTTAAATTTCATTCTTTTATTCTGAACATAACAAGCACCAAATAAAATGAACATTTCCATCTACATTTTAGAAAAGGAGAATATTATATATAAAACTGTGAATTTCTATTCTGTAGAGATTGCTTTTCTTTTAAAGTGTATAATTCATTTAACATATAACTTTCAAAGCTGTCCTGATTACCTGAGATTCCACCTCTCTTCTGCTTCCTTTTGCCACCAAACTTTTAGAATGAGTGATCTACCCTCATTATTTCCATTTACTCATCACTCCTTAAGGCCCTGACTTCCCACTACTTCCTTTCATTCATTTACCCATCCATCCATCCATCCATCCATCCATCCATCCATCCATCCATCCGTTCATCCATCCAAAAAACATTTTACTGAAAACACTCTCAAAGTAGCTATCAGAGACCTCTTAGTTTCCAAATCTAGTGATTTTTCACAGTCCCCATCCTTCTCTCTGAAGCACCTGACATTGTTGACCTTCTTGACCAAACAAGATTAAGGATTCCTGGAGGTGCCTGCCAAGTTCAGGTAGGAGATGACATTATTGGAAAGAAGGAAGGACACACTTATTTTCTGAAGTTGATTGATTTTCAGACTTCAAAAATTGCTTTCTAGTATCTTTCACTATGACTAAATTTCCTTCTCAAAATGTAATCATGGAGGGAAAGCCTTCCCAATTTCCTTCTGCTTCCTTTCTCTGCTGCCTCTCCCAATATGATGGACAAGGACAAGCGTGAAGCTCTGCTGGTCTGTACTTAAACCAGAGTCTTGATCCAGGAGAACTTGTGTTTGTCCTTCATTGCCCGAAGAAGACCATGCCATATGATTTCCTGGTAAGAAGGAGCTCTCCCCACCACCCTCCCTAGGGACCTCCCCCTCTACCGCAGTGCTTGAGCTTCGAGAGCTGCCTAGAGATACTGAGAAAGGTGAAGCAGCCTGCTAAGTATCACACTACAAAGGCTTGTCAGAGTCAGGACCTGAATCCAGGGTAGGCTGTCTGTCCACTGTGCCATGACTGCCTCTCAGTCAATGTAGAGAGGACAAAACGCACCTGGCATTATTGCCAATAGGGTGAAGGCCCTGGGTTGCCTTTCCAGGTATTGTTTTGCTTTGACTTAATGTATCTATCCACTGGACTCCTGGGAAAATTTCCAGATTGGACAACCTGGAAGGCAGAAAATAAGATGCAACCAGAATGTAGAAGGTAAGCTCCCTAAGGGCAGAGATTGTTTTTCCTTTTGTCATGTTGTAGTCCCAGCACCTCTCGCAATGCCTGGCCCCATCATCGGCCCTTAATTAATTCTTGTTGAATTGAATTGGATGGAATATTGGACTTGGAGGTAGGGAAACCTGAGTTCCTATCTTGCCTGGGACATTTGCTAACCGTGGCAGACATGGGCAGCTTGATTAACTGTGAGAAGTCTCAGTAGTATGATAAAGCATTTTGTAACCCTTAAAATTCCATAGAAATATGTTTTTGTTATTATTGTTGTTGTGATGATAACAATGCCTGTACTCTCTACCCCACAGTGTGTTTGTCCTTCATTGCCAAAGAAGACCGTGCCATCAGAGAAATGACATGACTTGTATTTGACTTTGTTTTGAGTGAGGCAGGGTTGTGCAGGTCACCAGCCTCACTTCTCCAGAGCCATCTGAATCCAGTGACCAGATATTCATCAGGATGACTGGAGATGACCCAGGAGGAGGCAATTGGGGTGAAGTGACTTGCCCAAGGTCACACAGCTAGAGAGTGTCATGTGTCTGAGGTGAGATTTGAACTCAGGTCTTCTTGACTCCTGCTGTCCCTACCCCACAGTAGGTTCAAGGAAATAATGTATGGGAAGGGTTTTGTAAACTTTAAATTGCTATCTAAATGTCAGCTTGTATTATTATCACCTACTCCATCCTGTCTGTGCGAGCACTCCTGCTGAAGGGTGTCAGGGGCTGGGTTGATCCAGTCCTTAGAATTCTGGGAATTCAAGAAATAAAAACAAGCTTTTCCTTATGAGAAAAAAATTGATCTCCTTGCCATTTCCATCCAATTGTACCTTCCTATACTTGGGCAGGTGATTAAAAAAGAAAAATAATCCAAGCATAGGACTTTTCATTTCCCCCTATTAGATTTTCTCTTGTTAACTTCTCTTTCCCTGTAACTTCCACCTATTGGTCCCACTCCTGCCCTGTGGGGCCAAGTAGAACAAGTGAGGAGATACTGGATTGTCTAGAAAATAGGTCATTCTCTGCTCCTGTGTCCATCCCATCCCCCTCATTTATTTTTGGACTCTTTCATAGTATTTCCCAGCATGTGTTACTTAAATGGTACACATAGCCGCTGGCATTCCTGACCCTGTCCTCAAGGAGGGGACTCGAAACAATACGCAGATCCTCATCAGATGCTTCCTCCAGCTCCAAATAGCTGTTGTATCGCTTTGTAGGCTGTACAGAGAACTAGATGAAGGCTCGTCTTACCATCCCTGCTGTGGAGAGCACCTAAACTTTATCCTTTCCTTGTCGGCATACATTGCAGGAGGAAAGAAGAGAAGCCCTCATCTGAAAGAACACCAACTGGTCTCAGAGGACATGGGTTCAAATTCCACCTTTAACACCCACTCACTATCCATGTGGCACTGGGCAAAATCACTTAACCTCTCTGGGCCTCAGTTTTTACATCTGTGAAATTAGGACATTGGACTAAATGGCCTCTGAAGTCCCTCAGAGTGTGTGTGTGTGTGTGTGTGTGTGTGTGTGTGTGTGTGTGTGTGTGTGTGTTTTAGGGTGGGACTTAGGAGGAGTAGTTGGTTTTGTATCCTTATAGCACAATTTCCCTTCCTTGATGTCTATATAGTGGTTCCTTCTGACTTTGCAGACATAATGATCCTTGTGCTAAAGTTACCTCGAATTCCTGCTGAACTCTGGCCCTGAACCTTTTAGGATCATAGCTAAGTCCCCACTAGGGACATGCAGACTGTCATACTGAAGTCAGTCCACACTCATTACAATGGTCAGATCAATTCATTAAGTATTTCTATGGACCTTTTTCTGCTAGGGACTAGAGATGAAAAGTTAAAAAAAAAAAAGCAAATCATCCTTGCCTGCAAAAAGCTTACATTCTTTAGGGAGAAAACAACATGGATGTAGATACATAAGTGTAGCATATGTATAATGTAAATATTAAGTAATTGGGGTGGGGGATGTGGGGAAAGTACTAATAACTTGGAGTGGGATATGGGGAAGGCACTAATAACTGTGTTCGGGTATCAGAAAAAGCTTTGCATAAGAGGTGATATTTAAACTGGGCTTGGAAAGGAGCTACAGCTTTCCAGAGGCAGAGGTGAGGAAAGAGTGTTCCTAGCATGGGGAGCCAGTCATTCATGCAAAACTACAAAGTTGGGAGGGAGATGCCATAGGATTTAAAGCTGAGAGGATTATTCAGGCCAGCTCACTCACTTTGAAGATGAGGAAACTGAGGCACAGGAGGGTTGTGACTTACCAATATCGTATATATAGTAAGGGGCAGAGCCAAAATTCTAACTCAGATCCTTTGACTCCAAATTCAACATTCTTTTCACTTGACCATTCTGCCTTAATAAGAGGAACAATATGGAGACCAGTTTGGTTGGAACACAGATTGTGGGAGGGTGAGTGATGGGATGACTGGAAGGGAAAATTAGTGCCAGAATGTGAAACATTTGAAATGTCAAACCAAGGAGATTGCATTTATGCCAGGTGGCAATGGGGAGTCATTGAAACTTCCTGAGCAAAGGAGTGACCTGGACATATCTGTGGTCTAAGAAGATTATTTTGGCAGCTGTGTGGGTGACATATTGAAGAGGGCAGGCAGGGGGACCAATTCAATAGACATTTATAAACATCTAGTAGGTGTAAACCAATTAACAATCAATAAGCTCTTTTTAAGTACCTAGTGCCAGGCACTGTGGTAAGGTACTGAAGATACCAAACAAACAAACGACAAGCAATAACAAAAAGACAGTCCCAAGGAGCCCCACAGTCTAATGGGGAGAAAACAAGCAAAACACATGGGAATGAACAAGATGGAGGCAGATTGAGTTGGGGATGATGTGATCATCAGAGGGGCAGCTACTAGCATTAAGGAAGATTTGGAAAGGCTTCTGGGTAGAAGGTGGGACTTTAGCTGGGTGTTAAAGGAAGCCAGGAAGCAGAGGTGAGGAGGGAGAGAATTCCGGACATGCAGAACAGCCAGAGAAAATACCTGAAGCTTGGATGGAGATGGAGTGTCTCAGGCCAGGAATAGCCAGGAGGCCAATGTCACTGGATCACAGAGTTCTTGGCAGGGACTAAAGTATAAGACAACTGGAAAAGTAAGAACGTCCTAGATTATGAAGTGCTTTAAATACCAAGCAGAGGATTTTATATTTGATCCTACAAGTGATAGAGAGCCTCTAGTATTTATGAAGTAGGAAAGCAGCATGATCACACCTCCTTAGGAAGATCAATTTGATAACTCAACCGAAGATGAACTAGAGTGGGAAGTGATCTGAGTCAGTGAAGAGACTGAAGACCGTAGTCCGGGTGTGGGTGGTGAGCGCCTGAATCTGGGGGGTGGCTGTGTCAGAGGAGAGAAGGGAGCATATGCAATATCATGAAGGTAGCCCCTGCCCCTTTCTACCTAGGTGACATTGGGTAAGTCACAATCCTTCTGTGCCTCAGTTTTCTTATCTTCCTAACTTCCCTATTACTGGTGAGAGCACCACCTTGCTCCTTGTTATCCAAGCTCTAAATCTGGGTCATCTTTAGTTCTTTACTTTCTCCCATCCCCCATGATCACTGAGCTGAGGATGACCCTGGTTTAGAGTTTTCCAGTAATAGAGAAATTAGGAGACAGTAGTTTCTGACTTGTTCTCTAAGTCACTGTTCCAGGTGCTGTGGCTAGAAAGACAAATGAAACCATCCCCTTCCTCAAGGAGTTTCTATTCCACTGGGAAACTGCTGCAAATTATTCACCTTAGACAAACTACTGATCTTAGATCAGTTCCATTTCTGAGCATGGTATAGAGTAAAGTGAGAGAAAAGGTTACTTGGGAAAACCAGTCTGACCAATAAAGATAAAAGAAGGATGCAGTTTGCATTTACATTGGGTCACCCAACTTCAAAACTTCTTTTTGACCTGCATTTCTTAGCCTCCCATCTCCTACTCTCTCATTTTAACTGAACCTGCCTCTTTGACTTCATTAAAATCCCAAGTCCTGGAATTCATCTCCACTCTCTGGCTCCATCAATCCTTGTTGACCTCAATTCAGTTCAATAAATTTTTATTAACTGCCTGTATGGGCTAGTAGAAACAGCATGGAAGCCAGAAGTTCCATTGATACATGTGCTGGCTTTGAGACCCTAAACCAGTCTCATAACTCAGTGCTCTGGATAACTCTTGAAGACAAAGATTCTTAACTTGGGGTCCATGGACTCCCAAGGAGTCTGAAGGTAGATGTATGGAGTCTATGATCTTAGATGAGGGAGGAAATTACATCTTTATATAACTGGGGTTTGATGTATGACCAGACCACCTAAGATGGAGGCACCCGTGGGGTAGACACTTAAAACCTGTTTTAGGTTTGGACATTCCATGTTGGCTTTTATGTGGTTGGGAGAAGCCTCTTTCCATCAATTATGTAGCTGGAAAGGCTTCATCTTTAAAACTACCTGATTGGGACAGTCAATTTCTTTCTTTCCATTAAAATATAGGGGTGAGGAATTCATTTGAAACAAGTAATACCCTCCAGTAAGCTAAGAAAGGGCCAGAGGGTCTCTTTTCTCTCCCCCTTGTACATTCGACCCCTAGAAACAGGCTTGAATTCTTTTGGCTGGTTGGTTGTTCTTTTCAGTTCTAGGTGCAGAGAGTATTTGAGATCCACCCAGGATCTCAAACCATGGGGATTTTGAGCCCAGAATTCTAGCCCAGATACTGCAGCCAGTCCAGAAACAAAGCCCTGAGAAGCTAGAGTTTCTGGATCCAAGCTCAGGGAGAAACTTTGGACTTGAACTAATACTATGGAGGAACTGAATTGAGCTTTTCCTCTCCCCAGAGACTGAGGTGATGGAAAGAGAATTATGCCCTCAGAGCGTTGGGGAGAAGCTTTTCTGTTTATTTTTGCTGTTTCTTTGAAGAAAATATTCTCTTATAAAAGTATCTCTGGCTGTTCAGTAGTTAAATGGAAATGGATATTTGGACCCCTAAATTTAGGGGGATATAAATGCTATGGACTCTATCCAATAGCAAAACATAAAGGCCCCTCCCCAAATCCTAAAGGCACTGGAGAACCAGGAGATGAGGAATGAAATGTAACACAGCTAGCCTTCAGACAGGGATGACCAGAAAGTCACTATTAAATATATTTTCACTAAACTCTAGCTACAGATGACGAAACCTTTTGTTTCGTCTCGAGAACCACGCTGGTAATCTGGTAAAGTCTATAGACCCCTTTTCAGAACCATGTTTTTAGGTTCATAAAATAAAATGCACCACAATGCAAAGGAAACAGTAATATTGGAATACCATCACCAATTTTTTTAGTGCCTATCTTTAAAAATTGTTTTTACATTCAGTTTTTTTAAATTTTGAGTTCCAAGTAATACGATACTCATTGTACATATGAAGTCATGCAAAACATATTTCCATATTGGCCATGTTGTTATCAATATTTTAAAATCAGTTTCACAGAGCTGCTTCCCCTCCCCAGCCTCTCGCTTAAGAACCCCAGCTCTAACTGAAATTTAGCATTTCCTTCAATTATGAATTGTTTTTTTTTAAAAAAAAAATTATACAGAGAACCATAAGCTTCACTAGCTTCCCCAAAGGGTACATGACCTCCCCAAAGGTGATTCTTCCCCTGATTTAAGACTAAATTTCAATGCGATCTTCAATGCCAATGAAGCCATATGTCTTCTCTCCATCTATATTCCTATTTGGTAAGCTGACTACTAATTTTAGGGGCTAGTAAGTCAAAACAAAACATGGAAAACAATCCCTCTCCTCAAGGGGCTTACATGCTATCAGCAGAACAAGTAAAGGCAGGACCATTTGGAGAAGAGATCACCTGCTCTCTAGGAAGGATCAGGGAAGGCTTCACTGAAAAGGAATGCTGGGAAATTGTGTCATTCATTCTTGCCTTTTTTCATCAGACATCCATTCAACCAACACTTAAGGACCAGTGATGAGGAATGCGCTGTGCTAGGTATTGGGGAGGTAAGAGAATAAATAAGAGGAAGTCCCCACCCTTAAAGAATTCATAGTACAATCTATAGTCAATAATCAATAAACATTCATGAAGACTACTCTATGCCAAGGGTAGGGGATAAATCACAATCCAAGGGGGGAGATAATAAGCAAACAAATATACACAAATCAGATACCACACAGTTTAAACCATTCCAACGAAGATCTTTGTAAATCACTTAGCACAATGCCTGGCTCATAGCAGGTCCTTGATAAAGACATGTTTCTTTGTTTTCTTCTCTCTCGAGGTCATTAACATCCAGGGGGATGCTGGTAAATGTTTAGCAGCCAACTCTCTGAAAATGCCAGACTCACTTTTAAGTTTAATCTGTATCATAGCACTTTCTTTATCACTTTCTTAAGTATGGACAACCAACAAAACAATAGAACAACCCCCGATTTGCAGCCTTTGTTGATTTCCAAGGTGCAAATACTCACGGTGAAAATTTACTAATCGGGATTTTAGCTGGCTCCACCACACTCCTGTCCTCATTACACAGCTAGGACAAGTTTTTGCCTTTCTTTGTATCCCAAGCACTTAGCACAGTGCCTGGCACATAGTAAGTGGATGCTTAATAATTGTGTGTTTATTGACTTGATGACCAATTGTTTGTTACACAACATTTTGGAAAATGGGAGGAGGTGGGAAGAGGGGGAGAAATTTGGTAACTGGTTAGATAGAGGTAATGGGAGGGCAGAGTGGGGCGGAGCCCCTGGGATGGGAGGAGTAAAAGATTCGAATGAATGATTTC
Source organism: Notamacropus eugenii (assembly GCF_028372415.1). Classification (NCBI taxonomy): domain Eukaryota; kingdom Metazoa; phylum Chordata; class Mammalia; order Diprotodontia; family Macropodidae; genus Notamacropus; species Notamacropus eugenii. The sequence goes on from NC_092876.1 coordinate 36,388,829, forward strand.
AATTACGGGGAGGTTTTGTGCCCAGGGCACAGCGCTAATAGTGCTGCTGCTGCTGCTGCTGACAAAAATGAAACCTCAGAAAGGTGAACTAGCCTGGGGTAAGAGTGGGTGGAGGATAGAAGAATAGATTATGGTCCCAAGTAGCTATTAAGTTTATGATGACACTGTTTCCCTTTACCAACATCTGAATCTCTTTGGTCCAATGTTTGAATCCAGAGAGATAGCTGTATGTACTAATGTATGTACTAATTAGAACTCTTATTTCTTCAGCCTTTTACTGCTTATGAAGCATTTTGTGTCCTCACAGCACCCTTGGGTGGCCAGTCATACAAGTACTGTTACTCCCATTTTATAGATAAGAAAGATGAAATTCCGAGGAATGAAATGACTTGCCCATGGTCACACAACTATTAAATATCAGAGCCCAATTGCCGAGCCCTGAACCACCCCATGCTAAACAAATGTCAGCTACTCTGCTGTGATAAAATCATTGTTGTAGCCAATGGGCTTTCCTTCACTCCTGTCCCCCTAAAGAGACACCAGACATCTTAGAAATTTTGTTTCCTCCTCTTCATCATACTTTCTTAAAAGATGGGGTGTGTAAATTATTACAGCCCAACCCACCTATGTTTGACAAGAAGAGAGAAAGTACAAGTTTCCATTTTAGCTATGAGGAAGAGACAACAGTTCATTGTTTTAAATAATCCTGAACCTGGGGTAGGCACTGAGAAGTTAATTTAGTGCTTAACCCAGGATCCTTGGGTCTGACTTTCTGTCTCAGGGTTAGGGGACCATTTTAAGAGTTCATTCATTTTAAAAGAGCATTCATTCATTCAATAAATTGACATTTCTTAATAAATGAAACAGGCTCATACAATTGTAGATTTAAAGCTGGAAAAGTCTTTATGCTATCAAGGTCAGTCCCTTTTATATTATAGATAAGGAAACTGAGACCCAGCGGTGAAGCGACTTGCTTAGGGTCACATAATTTCTTCTGAGGCATTATTTGAACTTGAGTCTCCTAACTCCAAACCCTGCACTCTGTTCACTTTTCTACCTACCTACTCCAAACCTTCCTGGATTTACAGGTCCCATAGGGAATTTTAATGTCTATACAATAAAGACTTTTTGTGGAGTCAGAAATACCTCAGTTTAAATCTTGCCTCAGATACTTATTATCTGTGTAATCATGGACAGATCACCTCACCTCATTGTACCTCAGTTTCCTCATCTGTAAAATGAGGCTGATAATAGCACCTTGCTCACAAGATTATTATGAAGATCAAATAAGATAATATATGTTAAAGTGCTTTTCAATCCTGAAAGTCCTGTATCAAGGGTTATTATAACCTGGGACTCTATGTGTAGATTTCAAGGGGTCCATGAAACTGAATGGAAAAAATAATTACATACTCATTTTCACCAACCCCTGACTGAAATTTGGCATTTCCTCCACTATTTAAAAATATGACGCAGAGTAGGAGGTCTATAGCCTTCTCCAAAGCACCAGAGGGGTCTTAGCACAGTGCCTGGCACTTGGTAAGCTCAATGTAAAAGCTGATTTCCTTTCCTTCCCTGTGACACACATAAAACAGAGAATCCCTGCCCTCTATTATTGCCAGGAGTGGGTTCTCTCAGCCTTGTCCAGACAGGCTTGACTGGGGTAGGAAGCAGCTCACTGCCGGATCCAATCAGCACTCTCCCTGCCTCCATCCTTGGTACTCTGCTGGCTAGCCAGCCTTAGCCAGAACCCTGTGCCTGGGAGCCCAGCAGGGCTTGCAGCCCAAAGTTCTATCAGCACCGGAAGCCAGAGAAAGAGGGTGGAAGGGATGGATATCCGGCGTTGGCTGCTCGGAGTGCCTGGACCAGGCTCCCCCTCCCCCTTCCTGCTATTTTCCAGGCTGCCTCTTTCCGTCTTCCCTTGGCACTGGCTCTAGCTTTCCTGTTTCCCTGCAAGGTGTACCAAGGGGACAATTATTATAGTAATTGTAGCTAACATTTCTCTAAAAGTGCATTCTCTACATTATCTCATTTGGGACTTACAAGAGTTAAGGAGACATCAATACACCTTTTCAGGTTATTACAACGACAACAGATAAATAATAAATAGCCACCATTTTTATAGCACTTTAAGGTTTGCAAAGTGTGCTAAGAATATATCTCATTTGATCCTCACAACAACCCAAGGAGGTATTATCTTCATTTTACAGCTGAGGAAACTGAGGCAGACAAATTGCCCAAGGTCACATAGCTAGGGAGTGTCTGAGACTGGATTTGAACTCAAGAGTTCCTGACTCTAGACCCAATGCTCTATTCACTGGGCCATCTAGCTGCATCAGTAATGGTGCTTAATAAATGTTAATTGAATTAGAACTTTGAGGCCATTCATGGCTAGTTGCCTGTGCTGTAGACATGGACCATCCTCCCTTCTTTCTGCTTAAAAGTCCAGCTTCCTGCCATTTTTAGAATGGGCTAGGAGTCCAGGCTCATACAATTGATTTGGTTCTCTCAGACCTCTCACTTTAGCTCCTCACTGCTTGTGACATCAAAGAAGAAAAATCAACCAGGCGTGCTTGAGCAAGTCCTCTTCCTATAACCCTTCCAAAGGTGGGCTAGATCCAGCTCCTCGCAGCTGACAAGAGCTGATTGTTAAATCTATCATCAATGTGATGATTTATACCACAGAAAAATAACAAATGCTACAAATCAGACAATGTATTATTTTGTTGATTGTATTAACTTAAGGAAGGGACAGAGAAAATGTTAATAATACAAATTAAACTTTAATGTGGGTCCTGAATACAGGATTTTTTTTTTGAGAGCCATTTGTTAAATATTACCTGGCATTCTCCTGCCCCTTGCCCCACTCTGGTGTCTTAAGGAGCTCTGGTATGAAGGGGATTTGGCTGCAGGATGACTAGACAAACACCTTGACAGAGCTGAGTGTGCTGGATTTCAAGGTTGGCCTCTCTGAAGGAGACCTAGGGAGGCAGCCAGATGCAGAGGAAGATGCTGGATTTGGTGTGCAAAGACCTGGGTTTGGATCCTGACTCTGTCATTTACACCTGGTGTGACAGCAGGCAAAACACTTCATCTCTCTGGGCCTCCATTCCATAACCTATAAAGAGAAAAAAAAGTAGAGGCTGAAGAAAACTAATTAGAATGGTAGAGGAAGTGGAGAAAATGAGACAAGGATGGGCGTGCTTATCTCTCTGCCTACTTTCTATCTCCCCAGCAAATAGCAGCTTCCTGAGGACAGGGATTTTTTTGCTCAGTCTATCTGTCTTTCTGTCTCTCTGTTTCTGTCTCTTTCTCCCTTCTCTCAGCCTGCATCTCTCTCTTTGTGTTTATGTTTCTGTCTCTATCTGTCTTTGCCTTCCTTTTTCTGTCTCCTTTCTCAATCTCTGTCTCTGTCTTTGTCACTCTGCTGTCTCTCCCTGTTTCTGTCTCTCTCTTTCTTTTTCTGTCTTCTCTCAATCTCTGTTTCTGTGTCTCTGTGTGTGTTTCTCTGTGTGTCTCTCTTTTTCCCTCTCTGCTTCTCTCTTTCAGTCTGCCTGCTGCCTATCTTGTCTGTCTCTCTATTTTTCCCTACCTCTCCCCCTCCCGATCTCATATATATTCCAAGCATCTAGGGACAAGAAGCAGCTGGTCAAGGAGGTCTTGGGCTCAAGTCCTGTATGAACCGGAGCAGGTTTCATGGGCTCTCAGGAAACTCTCTAAGAGGCCTACAAACCACAGATTAGAAAGCAAATGGTGATTTCCACTGACAGGGGGTGGGGGTGGGGATTTCCTCACTGGAATTTCCCCATGACAATGAAATTGTGGGCCTAGTCCCATCCCAGCACCTGACACATATTAGATATTCAAATACTTTAGCCACATAATGAGAAGACAAGACTCATTGGAAACAGCTCTGATGCTGGGAAAGATTGAAGGCAAAAAGAAAAGGGGATGACAGAGGATGAGATAGAGTCATGGAAACAACGGATGCGAGCTTAGAAAGACTTTAAGAGATGGTGGAGGATAGCAGGACTTGGCGTACAAAGGTCCATGGGGTCACAAAGAGTCAGATGTGATTGAACTACAACAACAAATGTTCAGATGTTCACTGAAATAGTGCCTTCCAGGGAAGAAGATGGGGGCTCTCTTCTGTAGTGAATTCTTCCTCAGGAGGGCAGTTACATTTGATCTGGCCACAGCCCTGGGGATTGAGAAAGTCCAAGTTAGTGACCCATCCAACTGCACCTCATGGAAATGGGTTGTTGACATCGGAGACAAGAAAGCCTTGAGATATTCCACTGTTTGTCTCTCCTTGCCCAGAGCTATCCTGGGGATGTTAGCAACAGTGAAGCCCTTACTTCACCTCTAAGAGGAAAGGGTTCCCATGCCTCCTTTGGAGAAACCAAAAAGCTTCCACACACACCTTCCTGGTTTCATAACCCCAGGTGTCAGCCTCACTCCTCCTCCTTCCCCTCTTCCTGGTGCTTAGGACTGTGCCACTGGCTGGATTCTTACCAGGTCTTCTTCTTCTGAGGTTAGGCAAGGGGAGATAGCAAGCAGAGATGGTCACTGACTCAGTTGCCTCTTCCCACCCAGTCACCCCCATTATCTTCTCTGCTAATAAATCGCAGGGGGGAGAGAGAGAGACAGAGACAGAGACAGAGACAGACAGAGACAGAGAGACAGAGAGACAGAGACAGAGAGTCAGAGACAGAGACAGAGACAGACAGAGAGACAGAGAGGACCTGGGGAAGGGCGCAGTGCCTTTCTGTTACCTCAGGAACCACTTGTATTTATAGTTTTCCAGATGGGGAGGGAACCAGATGAGGAGCCTGGTGGTCTAGTCTCCTGAGGATGGTGCCCAATAATATGGGTTGTAATAGAAGTATGTATAGAATACTTGTACGCACATATACATACATACACAGACATATATGTATATGTGTGCACATATACATATATTATATATGTATGATTATTTGCATCTGATGGTAGCCATCTCTGGGGTGGGGAGAGGGAAGAAACAAAGGAAATAAAAGAAATTTACATGATCACTTTGTTGTATATTTGGAGGGGATAGCCAGTTGTACATGGGAGATTTGGTTTCATGGGCAGTGGTCTTTTTTTATTGTATTGTGTTATGGAAATGCTTGTTTTGCTTTGTAAATTGAAAATAGAACAAATTTTAAAAAGAAAAAGGTGTGAACAAACAAAAAAGCAACCAGGTAGTGCAGTGGAATGAGCATTGAATTTCGTCAGAAGCATCCCAAGGGTCTTGGCCCCCTCCTCACTCTGCTACTTACTATCTGTGTGACATGGGCCAAGTTGTTTCCATTTTCTGAGCCTCAGTGTCCTTATCTGTCAAAAGAGAGGGTTGGACCAGCTGACCTCCAAGGCTCCTCCCAACCCTAGATCTGTGGTTCTCTCTGAACCAGAGAAGATCCCTCCACTGCCCATCTTCCCACAACCCAGAAGTACTCACATCTCACAGCCTGAAGTTCACACAGCTTTAGACTGAAAGGGACCTTGGTCCAACTCTCTCCTTTGAAGGATAATGACACTGAGGGCCAGAGAGGGGCAGTGACCAGCCCTGGGTCACAGATGTCACCAACAGGCCTATTCCACAGTCCCACAAAGCTGTACCTTCTCCTGCTCCCTCCCTGGAGTCTCCTGGAGAAGATGAGTTTGCTGTAGGCCCCGTGGGACACCCAGGCCCAGGAGAATCCAAGCAGAGAGGTAATAGAATGGAAGCTTGGGACTTCTTGGGCCTGCTGCCCAATTTCCTTTAGGCCTGCTGCCTGATTTTCCCCAGGCCCCAAATGCTCTGGGGCACGCCATTGAGCAATGTGTTGGTTCTCTCAGTCCTTGCCAGGGCATAGTTCGATAGTGTCTGTCTTTGGCATTGAGTCCGGAGGCCCTGGCAGGCTTTGAATGGAATTGTACAAAAAAGACTGCCCTTGGATTTTAGAGGGCTCCTTTGAGGAATCCGTCCCCTGCTGGGACTTGCCCTGGGGACTGTCAGTTCCCTCAAATAGCAGCTCCTCCACTCCAGATAAAGAGAGAGTGTGCTGGCTGTCAGGAGTGGGAGGGAGACCCAAAAAAAGACTCCAGGGAAGCTGGCAAGAGCTGAGGAGCCGTGCAGCCACGAATGCAAGGCAGCTTACTGCTTAGCACAGAATGGGATCCATGAGCCTCAGGGGACTGAAACAAATACCACGTGGACGTGCAGGCAAGATGGAAGGCCCAGGCATGCCAATCAGAAGAAAGCAGGAGGGGCCTTCTCTCGAGGGAGCTTGGGAGGCTGGGGGTGGGCACAAACCCAATTCCAGGTGATGAGACTTTATTGAGGGGCCTTTTGCAGGCTAGGCTTTGGGGAAAAGGAGTCTGCAAGGAGTTAATATTCTATCGGGGAAGGGGAAATAACTTGCCATCAACCAACAAATATTTACTCTTGCCCTCTATGTGCCAAACATTGGGCTAGGTGCTAGGTATACAAAGGCAAAAAATGACAACCCCTGTCCTCAGAAGGTTTAGCTTCTCCTGGGGGGGAAGTGAAGTGTACACAGGCAATTCAACACAAAACACAGGAACAAGACTGCACCTGGGATGCCATCCTCATCCAGAGGAGCAGCTGACCAAGTCTGAACGCAGATCGAAGCATACTTTTTTCACTTTCTTTATTTTTCTTGTTTTGTTTTGTGTTTTGTTTGTGTGTCTGTTTTTTGGTCTGTGTTTTCTTTGACTACATGACTAATGTGCAAATATGTTTCATATGATTTCACATATAATTGATATCAAAGTGCTTTTTTTCTCAAGGAAGACAGAGGGGAAGGAGAGAGAATTTAAAGCTCAAAATTTTTTTTCAGTTAAAAATTTTCATAAGTAATTGAGAAAAAAATCAGATAACAGAGGAAAAAATAGAATTATTTAAAGCACTAAGGGGAAAAGGGACATGCTCAGGGGCACAATTTGGAGGAAGAATTAATCAGTAGGAAAATCAGGAAAAGCCTCAAGGGTAGTACCTGAACTGAGGTGTGAAGGGAGCTTCTAAGAGGAGAGGAGGGGAGGAGAGAGTGTTCCTTCCACTTGAGGGGCAGAGTATTCAAAAGAAGACAGGTGAGAGATAGGAGCTTGTCCACAGGCCATGACAAGTATGTGAGGATAGAGAAGTATGTCAAATCCACCCATCTTTATGAAGAAAAAGTCGTGTCAGACTCACGTCATTGTCTTCAAAGCCAGAAACCCATCCACATAACCACGACAGCAGTTAACTCAGCTAGGTGGTACCATGAATAGTGCTGGTCTTGGAGTCAAAAAGACCTGAGTTTTAATCCAGCCTCAGATACCTATTAGCCGTGTGACCCTGAGCAAGTTATTTAACCACTGCCTGCCTCAGTTTCCTCACTGTAAAAATGAGGATAACGTGAGGTTCGAATGAGATCACTAAAAAAGCACTCAGACCTGTGCTTGGCACAATTGTTGTTCTGACTCTTTTGACCTCATCTGAGGTTTTCTTGGCAGAGCTACTGGAATAATTTAACATTTCCTTCTCTAGCTCATTTTTCAGAAGAAAACTGATGCAAACAGTGGTAACTTGCCCAGGATCACACAGTTAATCAGTGTTGGAGGCCAGGTTTGAACTTAGGAAGGTGAGTCTTCCTGACTTGAAGCATTCTATCTAGGTTTTCTGTTCACTACACCACTTAACTGCCCTAGCTTGACACATGGTAGGCATTTAATAAATGACTTTTTCCTTCCTGTCTTTCTATCTCATTTGAACCTCACAACAACTCTGGGGAGGCAACCTTTTTGTCCTTTGTGCTGGTTTTTTAACCAAACCTATGATTTCATTAGGGCTGGAAGCTCCCATATGGAAACTCTCTTTGACAGATTGGTGACTCCTTTGATTGTCTGTTCTTAGATAATTCCCTGAGCTGATGAGAAGGGAAATGTCTAGGCCAACCTCTGTAATGGAGTCAGGACCTGAACCCAAAGCCATCCCTTGATCCACCATGCGGCATCTGGTGAGGTAGGTACTCCCTATTCTGATTTTACAGATGTAGAAATACAGGTAATGAAGCAAAGATTTCCTTCTCACATACCATGTTCCAGTCAAACTGGTGTACTTGATGTTTTCTATATTCCATTTCCAGCCTCCATGCCTTTGCACATGCTATCTGGACTATGAAATTGCTTTGTATTGATAGGTAACATATTAACTTAGGCTCAGCCCTCTAGAGCCAAAAGAGACCTCAGCAGACACCTAATCTAACCCTCTCATTTTCCAGACAAGGACCCTGAAGCCCAGGAAAGTGATTTACCCAAAGCTATAAGTAGTTAAGTATGGAAGAGAGGATTTAAACCCAGATCTTCAGACTCCAGGGCCAGAGTTCTTTCGCCTGTACCATAAGGTACATGTTATTTCCTGTTATTAGGATGTAAACTCCTGGCTGGCAGGACATGTTTCTTCTTTGTAGCTCCAGTGCCCAGCAGAGCACCTGGCACATAGTAGGCAATTAATAAAAGTTGACTGGAGAGAACTCATGCCCTTGGGATTTTATGTGAGCTGGGGGAATGGTATAGTTTTAACCCTTCAGTACAGGTTTAACCCAGCCAGTAAGATGATAAATCCTGACTGGTCTAAAAGAAGGAAGATGCCATGGGTGCTCATGAGCATTTTGTGAACATCTTTGAGCTCAAAACTTGGAAGAAATCTAGAATTGCCCTTAGAACAAGGAGGCACATGACTCACAAATTTTCTTCAGAGTGGAAAACAAAAGATCTAGTTTCATCATTGGTCCAAAAGCAGTCAGAAAACTTGAGCATATATATAGTGCCTACTGCATGCCAGACACAAGGCTAAGTGCTTTTTAACAAATATCTCACTTGATTCTCACAACTCTGTGATCAATCAATCAATCAGACATATAAACAATAAACATTTATTAAGCACTTACTATGGCCCAGGTACTATGCTAAGTGCTGGAGGTACAAAAAAAGAGGCAAAAAACAGTCCTTGCCCTCAAAGAGCTTACACTCTATGGAGGGAACTAATATGCAAACTGCTGTATACAAAGCAAGCTACGTATAGGGTAGGGAGTTAACGGAAGGAAGGCACTAAAATAAAGGGGGATGGGGAAAGGCCTCTTGTATAAGGTGGGATTTTAGTTGAGACTTAAGAGAAGAGTGCTATTTTTATTCCTATTTAACAATCAAGAAAAATGAAGCAGACAGAGATTAAATGACTTGCCCAGGATGATACACTTGCTGGATTTGAACCCATCTTTCTGACTCCAGGCCTAGAACTCTATCCACTGCACCACCAGCTGCCCCTGAGAAGGGAGCTTGGAGGTCATCAAGTCTAATCTTTTCATTTTACAGGTGAGGAAACTGAGGCACAGAGCTGTAAAATGCCTTACTCAGGGCCACACAACTAATAAGAGTCTGAGGGGGAATTTGAACCCAGGCCTTCCTAAATCCAAGTCCAGCATCCTATCCACTACATCTTACAGACTCTGATAATTGTAGCTTAAATTATTAACATCTGCCTTAGAGGTGGAAGAGGAAGTAAATTCTTTGAAGAACTTGACAAGACTCTCCAAATTACATCAATATGTCCTTTAAGACTCAGTGACTTCAATTCAAAAGGTAAAATGTAAGGGAGAAATATACTGGAAATTACATCTCATAGTCAATAAACGATGGTAGAAATAAGCATTTATGAAGCTTGTACCAAAACTTCATACCTATATGTCATGAATACTATTTTCAAGATGAGAAATAGAAGGTACTGGGAGTGACAATATTTAATTCCATCACACACAAAATTGAAATTGGCTACATCTTAACAGACAGGAAATGAGTGATTAGTTACTGATGTGAGAGTCATTTCTGGATCTGTTGTCTGTGTACAGTCAGACCTTCAACTTGTCAGAGCAAAGAAGGTATGGCATGCAATTAAATCAGCTCCAGCCTAACCTGTTCAAACAAATTATTGCTGGGGAAAAAAAACAGATAAAGGAAGAGATATCAACATAGATTATTGCTATTTCCTGTGGATTTTTTTAAACTCTACCTACAATTTCATTGGCACTGGGAACTCCCAATAGGGAAACTCCCTCTACCAATGCAGACTGGCACGTGTACTTGGATTACAGCCCTTGAGAATTGTCTAGAGCATTGAGATATAAAATGATTCACCCAGGGTCACTCAACCAAGAGACAGTCCTTGAACTCAAGTTTCTGACCTGGAAGCTGACTTTCCCTTCGTTATATCATGCTACTTCTTGTGGAAATTTAATCCATGTAAATGAATGGCCATAATAAGGAAGCCTGAAGAGTCTAGAAAGTGCCTTAGCCAGTAAACTCATTATCTCCTTGCCAAATCGAGAAATATGGTAGCCAAAAACAACATTGGTTTAGAATATAAACTCACTTGCAAAATCTCATTTCCAGGGGAATGGCAGAAGATAAATGAGTAGTATCAGCTCATTAAAATAAGGTTGGGGGGGTGGAGCCAAGATGGTGAAGTAGAAAGATACACATACACATAGATCCGAACAAACAAACCACAGAACGGCTAGAGGGGACCAAGCCAGGGCGAATTCTGCACCCAGAGATCACGGAGTATTGGAGTGAGGGAGATTCCTGCTCCGGAGAGACCTGCGGACCTCTCGCGGGGGTCCTTCACGCCGCGGACTGGGCACTGGGACGGGGAGCGGAGTGCGTCCCTGCCGCAGCCGCGACACTGAAGGGAGGAGATCCGAGAGGGCTACGGGGACGGGATCTCCAGCGGCCACGCGGGTCCCCCCACCCACAGAGGGAACTGCAAACCTCTCGCAAAAGGTCCGTCGCGCTGCAGACGCGGAGCCCAGTCCAGACCTGCGCAGCTGGGGCTCTGAGAGGTACAGATCTGAGCAGGCTTCAGAGAGGGGATCTCCAGCAGCGGCACAAGCCCCCCCCACCCCCACAGGTGACGAGGGTGGGTGAGAGAGTCTCTTTGGCGGGTCGAGAGGGGAGTGGGGTGCCCCCATGGTTCGGGCCCCCCCCCGGGAGATAGAAGCTGAGAGGCGGCTGCAGACAGGGGCTCCCCAAGCGGGCAGGAGCCTGGATCCATTGTGGAAGGTCTGTGCATAAACCCCCAGAGGGAACTGTGCCTGAGAGGCGGCCCTGCCCCTGACCACCTGAACTTAATTCTCACACTGAATAACAGCCCTGCCCCCGCCAAAAATCCTAAGGCGGGAAGCAGCATTTGAATCTCAGTCCCCAAACGCTGGCTGGGAGGACCAGGAGGCGAGGTGGGTGTGAGGAGAACATTCAGAGGTCAGACCACTGGTTGGAGAAAATGCCAAGAAAAGGGAAAAGAAATAAAACTATTGAAGGGTACTTTATCGGAGAAAAGACACTTCCTCCCTTCTTTTCTGATGGGGAGGAACAATGCTTGCCATCAGGCAAAGACACAGAAATCGAGGATTCTGTGTCCCAGCCCACCCAGTGGGCTCGGGCCGTGGAAGAGCTCAAGAGGAATTTTGAAAATCAAGTTAGAGAGGTGGAGGAAAGACTGGGAAGGGAAATGAGAGGGATGAGGGAGAAGCATGAAAAGCAGATCAGCTCCCTGCTAAAGGAGAACCAAAAAAATCTTGAAGAAATTGGCACCTTGAGAACTAGCCTAACTCAGCTGGCAAGGGAGGTGCAAGGGGCCAATGAGGAGAAGAATGCTTTCAAAAGCAGAATTAACCAAATGGAAAAGGAGATTCAAAAGCTCACTGAAGAAAATAGATCTTTCAAAACTGGAATGGTACGGATGGATGCTAAGGACTTTTCGAGAAAGACAGATATCTCAGAACATACCGCGCAGATTCGAAAAATGGAAGATAATGTGAAATATCTTATTGGAAAAACAACTGACCTGGAAAATAGAATCAGGAGAGACAATGTAAAAATTCTGGGACTACCTGAAAACCATGATCAAAAGAAGAGCCTAGACATCATCTTCCATGAAATTATCAAGGAAAACTGCCCTGAGATTCTAGAACCAGAAGGCAAAATAAATATTCAAGGAATCCGCAGAACACCGCATGAAAGAGATCCAAAAAGAGAAACTCCTAGGAGCATTGTGGCCAAATTCCAGAATTCCCAGGTGAAAGAGAAAATATTGCAAGCAGCTAGAAAGAAACAATTCAAGTATTGTGGAAATACAATCAGGATAGCACAAGATCTGGCACCCTCTACATTGAGGGATAGAAGGGAATGGAATAGGATATTCCAGAAGTCAAAGGAACTAGGACTAAAACCAAGAATCACCTACCCAGCAAAACTGAGTATAATACTTCAGGAGAAAAAAATGGTCTTTCAATGAAATAGAAGACTTTCAAATTTTCCTGATGAAAAGACCAGAGCTGGAAAGAAAATTTGACTTTCTAACACAAGAATGAAGAGAACCATGAAAAGGCGAACAGCAAAGAGAAATCATAAGGGACTTACTAAAGTTGAACTGTTTACATTCCTACATGGAAAGACAATATTTATAACTCTTGAAACATTTCAGTATCTGGGCACTGGGTGGGAGTACACACACACACACATGCACACACACACACATACATAGAGACAGAGTGCACGGAGTGAATTGAAGAGGATGGGATCATATATTAAAAAAAAAATGAAATCAAGCATTGAGAGAGAAATATTGGGAGGAGAAAGGGAGAAGTTATATGGGGCAAATTATCTCTCATAAAAGAGGCAAGCAAAAGACTTATTAGTGGCGGGATAAAGAGGGGAGGCAAGAGAAAAACATGAGGTCTACTCTCATCACATTGTACTAAAGGAAAGAATATAATGCACACTCATTTTGATAGGAAAACCTATCTCATAATACAGGAGAGTGGGGGACAGGGGCACAAGCAGGGTGGGGGGGAGGATGGAGGGGAGGGCATGAGGAGGAGAATGCAATACGAGGTCGACACTCATGGGGAGGGAAAGGACCATAAGAAAATAGAAGTAAAGGGGGACAGGATAGGATGGAGGGAAATATAGTTAGTCCTATACAACACAACTAGTATGGAAATCATTTGCAAAACTAAACAGATATGGCCTATATTGAACTGCCTGTCTTCCAAGGGGAAGGGGTAGAGAGGGAGGGAGCTAAAGAAGTTGGAACTCAAAGTGTTAGGACCAAATGTAATGTTCTTACCACTGGGTAACAAGAAATACAGGTTAAGGGGTCAAGAAAGCTATCTGGCCCTACAGGACAAAAGAGAAGACGGAGACAAGGGCAGGGAGGGAGGATAGAGGAGAGAGCAGATTGGTCACAGGAGCAATTAGAATGCTTGGGTTTGGGGGGGGGAGGGGATAAAAGGGGAGAAAATTTGTAACCCAAAATTGTGTGAAAATAAATGTTAAAAATTAATTTAAAAAATTCCTTAAAAAAAAGAAATAAAAAAAATAAAATAAAATAAGGTTAGGAAGTAGAGGGGGGAAAAAACAAATTTATGGAAAGTTTAGTGTTAAGACCTAATTAAATCATCCAGAGATCATTATAACTCACATCATTGATCTCTCAGATAAGGATAACTCAGGCTCATGGTATTATCTGGGTCTATATCCACTCAAAACCAGAGCTCATGAGCCCCCACTAATGTGTTTACCTTAATAATCAGTCAGAGGATATGAGTTAAAAAAAAATCAATACTGAAATAACAAAGTAAAAAAAAATAGACAAGAAGCATCAAAAATATGAGAAAAAAATCTGTCAAGATTTCTATAAAAATAATTACTTCATCAATAACAATGGGGCATCCACATTTGCTCTCTAATGTCACAGTACCAGAAGTATTGCACAACAAAACAGAAATGGCACTTAAGTTTTTATAAAAGGAGATAAGAAGGACAGCTGGGACCTAAGCTACAGAGGAGGTCTGTGTTAGAGGTGACATAATTTTCAGGGTGTGATTCTCAAAATATTTGAAAGAGTAAGTAGCAGTAGAGTGGGGTAGGGAAGTTATAGGTATTATTATTAGTAAAATATGTTCGAGAAGACAGTATCAATGCTATGACCTATATACCTACTTTTCCATTTCTAAAATATCTGTGAGATAATTTAAACTCATAATGTGAAAATTCTTGATGAAAATATGAGAATGGAACAGAGATATTTTTAATAAACAAGAGGCAAGTCGCATCTTGATAGTCAAGTCTTGAAAGGTTCAGACATAAGATACCGCAGTGTTTATTTTTTGTTACTATAAAAAGCATTTGATTCAGCACAATGCAGGATTCCCTAACTTCCACAGTGGGTCCCTCAGATAAGATTAATCCAGGCTCAAAGTACTATCTGGGTCTACATCCACTCAAAACTGGAGCTCATGAGCCCCCACCAACGTGTTTACCTTATTAGTCACCCAGAAGCCACAATTAGTTCAAAACAGACATTTAAAAATAACTTGTAAGAAAAGCAACAATAAAACATTTTTAAAAATCTGAGAGCATACCCTTCTATAAATACACATATCATATATAGGAAGAGTGAACACACATAAGTCTCATGTAGAGAGAAGCATACATACATACATGGAACATGTGTGGGCAAAGGAATTCCCTTCCAATGCTTCAGGGCTGCCAATATCTTCTTGTCATGTGCCGATCTCATTGGCCCTGCTCCCTGATAATCTTGTGTGGCATTCACACTCTGCCAAGAGCTCAGCCTCTGGTTGGCAGGTGGGCATTGATTCCTGCTTAACTTTTGTGGTGGCTTTTTGATTTTGCTTTGACGGCCCTGTGGTCACTGCTAGTTGCTTCCAGGTGAAGCTACACTAGGCACAAAACTGTATAGGTCCTCTTTGCTCTAAGCTTCTAGCTTTAACTTCCCCTTCCCCTTCCCCTTCCGCTTTCCCTTCCCTCTGTCCTCTCCAAAAACCTTAACCTACTGCACTCTGAAACTGGGAATCCAAGGGTCCCCTGCCAAGGCCTCCCGGACCCCACTACCTTTACAGTGATTATCAATAGTAACTGTTGCTGTTTCCCTCCCAGCCTGATGTCTTTGTTTTTCTTGACCTCATTAAAGGGGCCATGCCCGGGCTACTTCTTAAACAGGCCTATTCAATGAATAGGTGTTGCCTCACCCTGAGTACCTGCAAAGACCTTGATGTAAAGGGCCCAAGGTCTCCCAGTGCATCCTGGGTCATCTCCAATCATCCTGATGAATATCTGGTCACTGGATTCAGATGACTGGAGGAGAAGTGAGGCTGGTGACCTGCACAGCCCTCCCTCACTCAAAAGAAAGTCAAGTGCAAGTCATGTCATCTTATCTCTGATGGCATGGTCTTCTTTGCAACAAAGGACAAACATGAACATGAGCTTTAACTGGAGTCCTCAGTTGATAGATAGGCTTCCTTTTTTATAGGAGGAAGAGAAAATCCTGTCATTGCTCTTTTAGCAAAAAAGCATAGAGATTTTTCTTGCACTCTCCTTTTAGAAAGGAAAAACATCTAACACAGCCAGTCATCAGACTAGGGGGGAAAAAGTTAAGTTGTTCTTCTCCTAAGAGAATCTATCTGTTTCCCTATGTTTTAGATAGATGCACATTCCAGAAGGAGAGTCTTCATTCCAGGACAAATTCTTTGGAATACAGAGTCAGAGTTGCTTCAGTCAACTGGTACCATTGGACTTAATTCTATTTTTTGAACTGGAGTTCCTACTTACCAAAGGTAGGGTCTCATTTCAGAGGCTTCCTTCTGACTTAGGGTAAGAAAATTGTGATTTTTTTCCCCCCTCCAATGCCTAATTGGTAAAAACCACCTAGCCAACATCCATTCTATAAGTTGCCCTCCCGCTCTACTATCAGGTCTGTTACTGTTTGAATCTCTCCACACCTCCATTCCAAATTTTTCAACTCTGAAAACTCTTTTGCTAGCCCATGAAAATGAGAAGGAAAGGAAAAACACACAGTAAGAAAACCAAGCCCAAGGGCCAAGGTCACTGTCTTACTCCTGTCTTGGCCTTTTGTGTGTCTGTGTAGCCAGCAAACCTTTCCAACCTTGGATGTCTTAAAGGTTTGTCTTGAAAGTCAGCATTCAGATCATAAAATCTTCCACGGATTTAACAAAGCGGAGTAACAAACAATGGACTTAACAAAGTGATTAATAAACATCTGTCACCTGTTCTGAGGACTTGGTTTAAAAAAAACACCACCACCCAACCTCAAAGCAAAGAGCTAGGGCTGTGCAGGGTAAATAAAGGTTTGTTGACTGACTGAGGGACTATTTCTCAATCTGAATTGGCAAGGGCCATGCTTATCCAACAACACTGGTGAGACAGGAGGAGGGAGAGCTATCTCATTGGGTAGGGCAGGACTTTTACCTGTGTATGGAATACTCATAAAAAGACAAGGACAAAACAAAATCCCTGCCTCCAAGTAGCAGACATTCTACTATGTCAATAAGCTGCTTGGGAGTGTCTACAGAGTGCAATGGATGAAATGTGGGACTTGAAGCTGAGAAGAGCTGAGCTGGAATTCTGCCTTAGGCACTTACTGGCTGTGTGACCTTGAGCAAATCACTTAACCTCTCTCCCCCTCAGTTTCCTCATCTGTAAAATGAGAATGCTCCTATCTCCTCCCTCCTGAGCTATAAAATATCTCTCAGGGAGATAAAATATATGAAGTGCTTTACAATCTTTCAAGTGCTACATAAATGTTAGCTATTTTTATTTCTATTATTATTAATTTGAGGAAGGACAGAGATTTAACAACTGGGGATATGGGGATTCGTGTTCATCCTTCATTGCCGAAGAAGACTATGCCATCGGAGAAATGATGACATGACTTGCACTTGACTTTGTTTGAGTGAGGGAGGGCTGTGCAGGTCACCAACCTCATATCAGGTCACTGAATTCAGATGGCTCTGGAGGAGAAGTGAGGCTGGTGACCTGCACAGCCCTCCTTAACTCAAAACAAAGTCAAGTGCAAGTCATGTCATCATTTCTCCAATGGCATGGTCTTCTTTGGCAACGAAGGATATAGGGATTAAAGAGGATTTCAAGAAGGAGACAGGGCCTGAGTTGAGTCTTTGCTGTTCAGTTATGTCTGACTCTTTGTGACTTTGGGGGGAATTTTCTTGGGAAAGATACTAGAGTGATTTGCTGTTTCTTTCTCCAGCTCATTTTATAGATGAAGAAATTGAAGCAAATGGAGTGAAGTGATTTGCCCAGTCACACAGCTAGTAAGTGTCTGAGGTTGGATCTGAAACTCAGGTCCTCCTGACTCCAGACCTGGCGCTCTATCTACTATACCAGCTAGCTGCTCCAATCTGAGCCCTAGAAGGTCCAAGGATTTAGAGAGATAGAGATGAAAAGGCAATGCATTCCAAGCATGGGGGTGGCTAGAGATACTCACATTGTAGACCCCTGATAGATTTGTGCTAAATGAAATAAACGCCTTTTACTCCTATCTTGACTGATGCAGGTGAAGGAACTTTGATCACTCCCCACCTCCTCCAACAAACAGGGCAGCCTTGTCACTGCCTTGCCAAATACATTTTTAAAACGTAGTAAGTTGTTTGTCATAGAAGTTTAATATTCAATCCTTTTTTTTTTTTGCTCTTCTCTGTATGTAAAGATGCTTGTGGATAATTCAAAATCCACAATAAAAAAAAAAGAAAAAATGAAGAGATACAGTGCCCCACATAGTCTGATCTCACTGCTTTGGGTTTTTACCAAGTTCTTAGAACAGGCAACAGACGTTGATTAATCATTCTGCTAAATCCAAATTGGAAACATTCTCTAAACCACTTGCAGGGATGGGCCCTTGCTATCCATTTTAATTATAAATATAAGTATATAATATAACATGTATTATATTATGTAACAATATAATATAAAGTAATAAATTAGTTCATTTCTTACGAATGTGTGCCACTTTACATAGCACACGTGAAGGCTGCCTGTAACATTGCCTCATTTTGTCTGAACCAAAGAACTGCAGAGTAAAATATCATTATATGGGTATGCCATGCTGGGTGGTCCTGTGCACTTTCTCCCATGTCTCATAATCAATTCCAAAATTCTTTAGCGAGACATTGAGAATGTTCTTGTATCACTTCTTCTGATCTCCATGTGAGCACTTGCATATATGAGTTCTCTGTAAAATAGTCCTTTAGGCAAACGTGATTTGCTATTCGAATGTGGCCAACCCATCAGAGCTGCACTCCCTGCAGTAGAATATGAATTCTTGGCACTTCAACTCAAGTTGAAGGGGAAACTTAGGGAAAGGGAAACAAGCCTTGAACACACTGGCACCTTGCTGGTGCTTCTTTGAAACAGTCCAACTGTTCTAGAAAACAATATGGAATCATGAGACAAAATTCAGGGAAGTGTTCGTATCCACCACTGACCAGAAGTATCAAGGGTTAAAGAGAGAAAGAAAGGCATCAGGTATACCTAGCACAGCGTCTGGCATATGGTAGACACATGATAAAAGCTTCTTGTATCAATTGATCGATACCAGAATATTCATAGTAATGTCTTATGTAGTGGCAAAAAACTGGACCCAAAGTGGGAAACAAAGCCATTCCTCATCTATTGGGAAGTGGCTGAGTCAATTATGACATGTGAACAAATGATAATGTGTTGTAAGAAACACCAAATATGAAAACTCCTAAGAAGCATGGGAAGATTTGCATGAACTGATGCAGAGTAAAGGAGGCAGAACCAAAAGATCAGGGAATACTATCATGTCAACAAAGGCAGCACCAAAAGGCAACTGGTCCTAGCTGAACTTCAGTGATAACTGGGGCCAAGAAAATGAAAATATTTCCCTCTCAGTAGAAAGCTAGGGGATGATGGGTATGGAATGTTGCACATACTGTCAGATGCAACCACTTTGATTTAGCCTGTTGCTTTTTCTTTGTTGTGAGGGTGGAAGGTTCATGATAGGAAAGTTTCAGGGAACAATTATGATAGGGGAAAAATAAAAGACAAAATCTATTTTAAAAATAACTCAAGGAAAGGCAATGCATTCCTGAAAGATGGAACAAATGAATTCCCTGATTAATTCAAAACCTATAAAGCCACCATGATTCTACATTTATAGAATTTGGAGCTTAGAAGGGACCTTAGAGATCATCTAGTCCAATCCTTTCACTTTATAGATGAGAAAATTGAAGCTCTGAGGGTTGATGTCATAGAGTAAGATAAGAAACTTCTCATTGACGAGAGTCCCCATGACCTCCACTGGTAGAGATTGCAGCTTTTTTATCCTCTCATCCTGGCCATTATTGTCCAGATCTTTCCTTCAGTCTTTCCTAGAGGATTCTTCTGTTCCCTGAGGGGATTCACATCATTGGCCATGCTCTTTGTCTTTTAACATTACCTGGGTAGCAGTTCTCCACCAGCACTGCCCATCTGTTGTCCCCAGCTGACCGATCCACCTTCTTTTCTAACCATATGTGTCTCTGAGGATGTCCCATGCAACAGCTTTGTGGTTATGTTCATAGGTCCAGGGCTTCAGTGGATTTTATTTTGACTGAGTATGCAGAGAAGCAATACAACCTCATGACCAGAGATGACCTTTAAGCCTAGGGGATCTGGGTTCAAATTCTGCTTTTGACATACATGGCCTGTGTGATCCTGGGGAAGTCACGTAACTTCTAAATGGTTTAGGCAATTCTTCTAGCGTATTGATGACACTTTAAGGTTTGTAAAGCACTTTACAAATGTAATCTCATTTGGTTCTCACAATCACCCTGGGAAGTTGGGGCTCTCATTGTTCCCATTTTACAGATGAGGAAACTGAGACTGAGAAAGGGACTCAGGATGACAAAGCTAGATAAGGAGTGTCTGGGGCAAGATTTCAACTCAGGTCTTCCTGACAGCAAGTCACTTTACTACTAAAACTGTAAGTTGGAGAGACGGTACTGACCCGCAGTGGTAGAAGGAGAGAAATGAAATCGTAGATCCAGTCCCTACCCTTTAAGTGTTCACCAGATCAACCTCTATCTATCCAAGTTATTATATTCACCTTTCCTCAACAATCTAATCTCTTCATCCTATTATCTCAGTTTTCAGAAAGTTCTGGAACTCCTAAGAATGAAATTATGGGGTCCAATCCCTCTCCTTTAAGTATTCGCGAGGTCAACTTTTATTAATCCAAGTTATAATCACCTTTTATCTACAGTCTAATTGTGTCCTATCTCACAAGGTCAAGTGTTCAATGCAATTCAAAAAGTATGTATTAAGAGTTTTCTATGTGATTCTTTGCTACATGCTGGGGAAACAAACATAAGTCATCCCTGCAGGAGGTGACAGGGTGTAATGGAAAGGACATTTGGAATCAGAGGGTCTGGGTTCAAACCCAGGCCTACTACCTAGTGAGATAGAGTACAGGTTATGACGGATCAAATGTGACCTTTGGCGAGCAAGTCACTTAACCCATATGGAACTCAGTTTTCTTCTTTGTAAAATGAGAAACTATAAGTCTTAGAGTTGGAAGAGATCTTAAGAGGTCATCTGAAACCACCCCCTTCATTTTACAAATGAGAAAACAGGATTATAGAGGTGACTTGCCCTAGCAAATTTAGGATGGGAATCCAGATTCTTTCTTCTACTATGCCACCCTGATTGAGCCCCCCACCTCCTCCAGCTCAAAAACTATGACCTTTTCCAATGAGGTCCCTATTATTCTGTAATCTGTGAACTGCTTTCCATGCTTACCTATTCACTTCACCCTCTAGTTTTCATTCACTAAGCAGGGACTTCAGTGTTAATTCAAGTTTGAGTACCACTGCTTACAGGGGCTTTAACTTTTAACTTTAATTTTTCTTCCTCCTTAACATTGTCTCATATTACTTCATGAACCTTTGTATATATTTTGTGTTCATTCACTGGGCAGCCACGTGTGTTGCCTCCCCAGCCAATAGGATGTAAGGTTCTTGAAGGCTGGGCACTAGTTAGTGGTTTTTGTACAAGAATGAACATTTGCTCATTACTCAGGGTCTCCCTTCACCAAAGCAGGTTTCAAAGCATCTGTTACTTAAGCAGATAAATTCCAGGGAGTTGTTTGAGTCAAGAGAAGCAAAGTGATTTGCCCAGAGTCACGTAGGTGGCATTGGGATGAGGTCAGGCAATTGAGAGCCATATCCTCCCAGTAATTTATACAAATGAAGGTTTTTCCATGTGGGATAGGGAAGAAACTGGTGTCCAGGAGACAGTAAAAAACTTGGCCTCTCTGATCAGCCTGGGATGGGAGGGGGAGGAAGAGATTTCTCAGAACTTGATCTCATGACCCTTGAATCCACTGCAGCTCCAAGGTGCCCAAGTCAAATTCTTTCTGGAAGAAGACTATCCCACCCTTCACCCAGGGCTTTGCCAATTGGGCAAACCTGCCTTATGTGGGGTCAGGGCTGATTGCTGGAAAATCGGGTGAGAGGCCCCAGAGCCACAGTTTGGGACTGTAAAGTCTCTAACTATGAGCCTTCAAAATGAAACAGCTCTTTAGAGAAAGAACGTTAAGGGCCTTCAGAGGCAGGCGCAGTTTTCATTCTGAAAATCTCATTAGAAAGTCTGGAGATGAACTGGAGAGCACTGCAGGCAGGCACAGGGAGTTTTATGATTTGTTCATTCAATAAATATTTATTAAGCACCCCCGGGCTAAGCTCTGGGGATACAAAAAGAGGCAGGGCCTGCCCTCAAGGAGCATATAATCTAATGGGGAAAACAACATGCAAAACACTGTGTACAAAAACAAGCCGTATACGGGATAAATAGGAAATAATGATCCTGGGATGAAGAGGGGTTGGGGAAAACATTCTGTGGGAGGTAGGATTTTAGCTGGAACTTACAGAAAGGTCAGTGAATGGTGATGGAAGAGAACTTTCCAGGCATGGGGAACAGCCAGAGAGAATGCTCAGAGCTGAGAGATGGGGTGTCTTGTTTGTGTCAGTGCCACTGGATCAAAGATCGCATTTTGGGAAGTAAGGTATAAGAAGACTGGAAAGGTGAGAGGAGACCAAATTACCATTAATGCGTTGATCAGTCATTTTTCAGTTGTGTCTGACTCTTCACCTCATTTGAGATTTTCTTGGCAAAACTACTGGAGTGTTTTGCCATTTCCTTCCCTAGCTCATTTTACAGAAGAGGAAACTGAGAGAAACAAGGTTAAGCGACTCGTCCAGGGTCACTCAGCCAGTAAATGTCTGAGGTCCGATTTGAACTCAGGAAGATGAGTCTTCCTGACTGCAGGACCTACTCTCTATCCAATGCTCCAGCTACTAATAATAGCTAGCATTTATATAATAACACTTCAAGGTTTACAAACTTATTTGGTCCTCACAACAACCCTGGGAGGTTTTATTATTACACAGATACCCCCATTTTATGGAGGAGGAAACTGAGACAGATAGTGCTGCACAGGGTCACACAGCTAGCTAGGGAGTGTCTGAGACAGGTCTGAACTTAGGTCTTGCCATTCATATGAAATAATGCTTTCTTCCTTCTATGATTACCTCATATTTACTTCTCATTGAATTATAATTTAAAGCTGTAGGAGGCCTTAAAGATTATAGGATCATAAAAGTTAGATCTGGATAAGACTTTAGAAGCCAGTGAATGCAGTGATGAGGCAACAGGTGAAGCCCAGAGAAGGGAGGAGACTTGCCAGGCATCACATAGCTGATAAATGTGAGAGGCAGGATTTGAACCCACATGGCTAGGGTCTGGGTTCATGTTGTCTCCCTCCAGCAGAATGGAAGCGGCTTCTTTTTTGTCTTTGTGCCCTCAGGGTTGAGCACAGTACCTGGAACCTACAAGTAGGTACTTGATTAATTAATGTTTGTTGAATCTCTTAGATCTCCAGCCAAGATATGTGGGGGTGGGGTAGAGGAGGAGTTGATCAGGGGTGTTCCCTGATCAGCTTGATGAGTGTACCTCTCTCCTCACCACTGAACATGGGAATGCCCATTGGCATACTGTTCAGAAGACAAAGGTGACCCCCAACTAGGATCTGTCTCAAGAGAAATAAACTTGGAACTGCCCCATGCCACCAGCCTAGCAATCATGGCCATCCTTGGGGAAAGTCATTCTCCCTCAGATAGACAGGCAAGCAAGCCTCATTGAGGCAAGCACCCTGGAGGAGAGGTGGGAGGACGAGCGTGCAAGCCAGACCACCATTCCCACCACTTTGACTAACATCTCCCTTCACATGCTGATGGAAATAGCTCAGAAGCCTTGGGAATGGCAACGCTTCCAACTTAGTGCCCACAGCCATCATCCTAGGAAGTGACCCCTATGGGGACAGATGTGCCCTGGATGCTGCCCCTGCAGCTGTTATAGCCGCAGCTACTGAAGACCCAAAAAGAAAAGAACTTGGTACCATCAAATGATTCAGGATCAGGAACTGATAGGAATTTATCAGTGAAACTGACATCAAAGAGGGAGCATCTCCATCTGCTTTGCCCCTGTGCTCTAAGGACCATGGGGTATTTCCATCTGCCTTGCAGCTTAAAATATAATAATAGTAATAGTAACAGCATTAATATAACACTTTAAGGTTTGCAATGCACTTTATGCATATTATTTCTTTTGATCCGAACAATCCTTTGAGAGAGTTCATATTATCTCCATTTTACAGATGAGGAAACTGAGGCAAACAAAGGTTAAAGTGACTTGCCCAAGGACACACAGCTAGAAGGTGTCTGAGACTGGATTTGAACTCAGGTCTTCCTGACTCTGGGTCTGGCACTCTCTCTACTGTGTGCCACCTAGTTGCCCAATATATGTTGTCTTCCCTAATGGACTAAGAGCTTCCAGAGAGTAGATAGAGGTTGCCTTACTTTTTTATTTCTGTCGTGTCTCCATTGCTTTTGTACACAGTGAGCACTTAATAACTGCTTATTCATTCATTAGGCCCTAGATTTAGAATTGAAAAGGACTTTAGAGACCCTCTTCATTTTACGGATGAGTAAACAGGTGTTCAGAGTCACATCACTACTGAGAATCATAGGTGGGATTTGAATGTAGGTCTTCCTGACTCCAGTCTAGTGCTCTGTATCCATTGTGCCATAGTACCTCCAGCCAGATATCTTCCTAAAGAATGGGGTTCAGGAACTGGGGCTTCCCCCAAGATGATTTGGCACTTAGGATTCAGCATTCCTTGTTGAAGGAGCTGTCTTGCTCTTTTGTGTTTGGCACTTGCATAAGCTCCTCAAGGGCAGGCACTATCTTTTATCTTTCTTTGTATCCCTAGTACTTAGTAAAGTTCCTGACACATAGTAGGCACTTGTTGACTGATTATGATTTGGGGGCACAAATATAAAGAATGATACCATCTCTACTCAAAAAGAGCTTGTATCTGAGTGAAGGAGACAACGTGTCCATATGTAAGTATATTCAGAGTAAATACAAGGTAAATCCAAGGTAATTATAAAGGGAGGGAAATAGAGATCAGGAGAGGGAGCAGCCAAAATCCTACCCTTCCTGAAATAGCTTTGTGGCTGGAAACCAAAGCTGTAACTGGCATGAGGCTGGCAAGTCTTTGTCCCAGAATGCCAGCACTCGTCAGGGTAGAGGAAATACACTGACTGACTCCCCAGGAGGAGCCATCCCTTCACCTTAGCCACCCTCCTGGTTTTGCTCCAGGAGAAAATATTCCTAGTTATGAATGTGCCTGGTACAGCTCGAGTCTTGATTCATTCCTTTGCAGGGGACATGCCTGGAGTTGTTTCTCTAGCGGTAGGGGTGGGTTCAGAAGCATCAAAGAAGCTGGAGAGATTCAAGTTCCTCCTGGTCCTTCAAAATGGAAGGGCTCACTGACAGCCATACAGGGTTTTCTCAGACCTCGGTATTGTGTCGTCCAGAAGGCTTGTTAGTATTATCAGAGTGACTTTGGAGAATAGTTAGTCAGCTTGGGACTGTTCTGGGCCAGTGCTGATGGGAACTCAGTGACCTCCCCAGCCCCCGACTTTGAATGTATGGCTGGTGACTGTGCATCCTAATCTGCTTCCCTGGCTGATACCATAAGATGAAATTACTTTATATCTCTCTTGTATACACTCTATCCATATACCTGGGTATATAAAGTAAAACGCCATGAAGGCAGAAAATTTCACTTTTCTTTTTTTCCCCAGCTAGTAAAGAGAGTGCTAGATGTGGAGTCAGAAAGACCTGATTTCAAAACCTGTCTTGAATACCGACCAGCCCTGTGACCCCTGACACTTGTGCCTGCCTGCCTCAGTTTGCTCACCTGTAAAATCATAGCACCTACCTCCCAGGCTTGTGGTGAGGATAAAATGAGAAAGTAATTGTAAAGCTCTTTGCAAACTTAATATCTCCATTTAGGCTTGGCACCATCACTTCTAATTTTGTTAACAATAATAATATTCTTGAAAAGTTATTGTTATGGGCCCTGAGGCACTTGAAGAACAATTGTTCCCATTTCACAGATAGCAAAACAGGTTCAGAGAGGTCTGCTGCAACGTGGTGGGATCCTTGACTTTCTTCAAAGCCCAGCTCACATGCTTCCTCCAATTTTTCCAGTTGTCTTGGTTTCTAGCACTCTCTCCATCTCGCAATTATTTGGTCTTGCTTTGTACTTTGTACTTCTGGGTTTGTTATATCCACCGTTCTTTTCCCCCTCTTCCAAATAAGCTCTTAGAGGGTAGGAACAATTTCCTTTTGATATATTTATATAAATCTATTTTTATATATTATTTCTATACTTGTAACTTTATATATCAATATAGTTATATTTAAATATTATTTTCTATTTATAATTTACATATTAAATATATTTTATAATTAAATGTTATTTATATACTTATAATTTTATATATTTTTATAACCTTAGCATCTTCTACCCTGTCTGGCATACAGCAGGTGCTTAATACATGCCTGTCAAATTGAATTAGGATCTCATAGCTCTGGAGTAGGAAGGAGCCTTATAAATCAAATCCCTCCCATTTTATAAATGAAGAAACAGACTTAGGGAGGTGAGTGACTCTCCCAAGGTCACACAGGGAGCTAGCGTCAGAAGCAGGATTTGAAGACACATCCTCTGACTATTAAGTCAACGAATGCTCTGCTGTGGCAGGTTGTATCCTGACTCTGCCGAGTGACCTTGGACAAGTCCATCTCTGGGCTTCTTCCTCTATACAATATGTTGAATGAAAAGGCTTCCGAATGCAGACAAAGATGTTGATCCATTCTAGAGAAGTGCCCAGGAAAGAGATTATTGAGATTGAGGGGGCAGGTACAGAATGTGGGCTGCACTGTCAGTCATGGCTGTTGGGAAGGGATCGCAGGATGGGATGGGGGGAGAGGGAAGCATCATTGGAAAGTGAAAATGATGTTTAAAAAAAAACCCTAAGCATCAATAAGGCATTTTAATAGGAGAAATAAATGAAGACGATATTTTAAGGAAGAAAAAATAAAGTAAGAAGATTGGCTAGATGACCTCTGAGATGCCTTCCAGCTCTATATCTATGATCATCTGATGGGCAAGTCACTTGGGCTACCTGGGCCTCAGTATCCTCAACTGTAGAATGAGGAGATTGGCCTAGACCAGGGGTGGGGAACCTGTGGCCTATAGGCCACATGAGGCCCTCCAGGTCCTCAAGTATGGCCCTTAATTCAGTCAAAGGGCCAAACTTGAGGGCCGGGAGTGCCACATGTGGCCTCGAGCCTGCAGGTTCCCCACCTTGGCCCAGATTATGAGTAGTGATTCCTAGTCCTGGACTCAGTGTCACCTAGCCATGTGTCTCTGAACTCTTTGTCTTTCATTCCCCTCTGCCCACACACCTTATGAGAGGAAAGGCCTTCAAAGTCACTGGATTTCGGATTTTTCATGTTGCATTCAGTCCCTTCCTCCACCAAGTAGCTCAAGGGCACAAGGGTGGTGCTTCTAAGGGTTGATTTCTGTTCTATGATGCACAGCTCATGCAGTCTGGAACCACGGGGGTTTTTGAGAATGGGCTGAGGATCTTTTTGTCTCCCTGGGTCTCTCGGTCTCCTGCCCCTTCTATCTCTCTGTGCTGCTTGGGCTTTTCTTCTCGCTCTCTCTTCCCCTACCCTTTCCTCTTTTCTCTGTTTTCCTTCCCTTTTTCTCCCTTCCCTTCTCTGCTTTCCATCTTTCACTTTCCCTCCCTTCCTCTCCTTCCCCATCTCCTCCCTTCCCTTTTCCCCTTTCCCCCCTCTCCCTTTCTCTGTGCCTCTCTCTCTCTGTGTCTCTGTCTCTCTCCCTCTCCCTTTTTCTCTCTCCCTTCCCTCCTCTCTCTCCTCCCCTTCTGTTCTTAGCTTTCCCTCTCACCCCCCCTCTCCTTCCCTTTCTCCTCCCTCTCCTTCTTTCTCTTCCCCTCCCCCTCCTCCACATCACCACCCCCATTCCACTCCCCCCCTTCCCTGTTCCTGGCGTCCTCATAGCAATTCAGACGGTTGTTAACTTCTCCCCTGCAGTCGTCAGCGCTCCTTTCCAAGTTAAATATTACACATGGAAATTAGAACATGCTTGGCAGTACCTTTGGGTGAAGGTGAAATCTGTACATTGGAAGGTGATGGGCAAAAGCTAGTGTCAGTGCCGGAGAGGTCCAGCAGATGGGAATGCTCGTTTTCGCTGGGTGTTTGTTTAGACAGATTCATGTGTATGGAAAATGCTCGGGAAAGCAAACACCCAGAGCCCAGGCTGGCCACAGCCAGCCCAGCCAGGGGGCCAGAAACTCAGGGCAATGGGGCTCAGACAGGGTTCCTGATGCATATTAAGGCCTTGCCCAGAACACTCGGACCTTACACAACTTGTTGACATCTCTATTTATTTAACTGGCTGGCCCCAGCCAAAAGCACTGTTTTCCGAAAGGAGAAACTGGGAGAACAGTTCTCTGGGATAGACCAGGTGACAGGAGCATGGCAGTGCTAGCCCCCCCTCCCCTAGGGGCTTTGGAGAGGCAGCGAGGGCCCCTTGGTCACTCAGTGAGTACGCCAGGGAGTGGGTGTAGCTAGGAACAAAGTGTTCAGAAAAATAGCCGGGCATTTAGAATCAATTTATCTTATCTTGTGTTCAATTTTCCTAGGAGAAAAACAAAATGAGCAGAGGCCAGTTTGTCCACATATTCAGACCATTTCAGAGCAGCCACACAAAGCCCTCGGTGGCCCAGTGCGAGTGTCCCAGAGTGGCCTAAGCCTGGCCATGACTCCAGATTGGTCAGTTTTTGGCCAAGACTGCAACCAGAACCTCAAGTGCTATAAAATGCCTCTGGAGCAAGCTGCACCCCCCGCCAAATTTTAAGAAATTTGGTAGTTGTTGGGGGGAAGACCTGGGACCTCCAGATGCAAGGCCCTGGGGGGGTGAATTGTATGGAGCACCATTCTGTATGGGATGCTCCTGGGGAAGCCACCTTTAAGGAGAGGAGTACAACTAGGTCTGGCAGGGAAGGAGCTCACCAGGGTGGGGTAGGAGTAGAACAGATATGGGGGGAGGAAGCCACCACTTGGTAGCTTCCTGCCACAATTATTTTTGCTAACTGGGTCCAAAGCTCAATTACTGTTTATTTTTCTACCTGGAGTAAAAGTGCTATCAGAGGCCTGTAAATTTCAGAACCTGGGAGCAACATCCCAGTTGCCCTGCCCTAGTTTCAGCTCTAAATGTAGGCTAGGTGATAACAAGGGGCAGTTGGGAAGTAATGAGGTCAACCTAGGTTCATGTTCAGCTTAGAAAGGAAGTCACTACTTTAGTCACCAGTGTAAGGCTGATAACAAATACCCCCACCCAGTCCAAGGATCTCAGCTTTGGAACTAGGGCTATCTAGTCTAGCCTGTACATAGCCATTCATGTAACACGTGAAAGGAAAATCCAGTTAAACAAGCATTTCAGAAAGCACTGATGATAGAAATCCTCAAATATTTGAATATTCCCCCTAGACATTCTTTCATTCCTAGTTGTCATTTTTAAAAATGATTCTCCCAGTCTCCTTTGCAGGATTACCATCCTTGTCCTACCCCCATTCCCCATGCATAGGTGTGTTTCAAGACTCAGTCCTTTACTCTTTCTATGCTGTCTCTCTAGATGACCTCATCAGTTTAGTTATCATCTCTATGATGATGATTCCTAGACCTGTATCTCTAGCGCCAATCTTCCTCCTGAACTTCAGCTTTTTATCTTCATCTTTTGGACACATCCAAAATCAAATATTCCCTGGCGGAGGTACTGGGGGAGGACCTCAGATGTGTCTGGCTTCCTTATAACCAATCAGACCCCAAGAGTCCACCAACCGCTGTCTTGATCATCAGGCAGGAATCAGGGACTCTCTGTCTGCCCTCCTATCTTGGTGTACAGCAACTCCGCCTTGCTATGGGATTGAAAATCAAGCCAATATTATGATTGCTTCTGACCTATTGTCTACTGCCCTAGGGTCTATAATTCAGTTATAGATTCTCTAGGTCTTGCTACCACCTCCTGATACTTCATAGTCATCAATGGTAGCCCTATCTTTTTTTATATTCTTCCATTAGACTATGAAGTTCTTGAGGAAAGGAGCTGGTCTCTGCATCTCCCCTAGAGTCTAACAAAGACCTCTGTACACAGTTGGTTTGTTTTTGTCCTTCATGCCCAAAGAGGACCAAAATGTCACCACTATGTTGGAGATCAAGGTACAGTGTGTCCAACTGTGACTGATCTGACTAATATGAGCTCGGAAGGTTCTTCCACAGGTCAAGCACAGATAGTCCATATGAACATTTGGAGTGGAGATGGCTCTAAATTTGGGCATCTCACGTTTCTTTTGAGCTACTGTAATTCTGCTTTGCTCATAGAGCACAACGACTTCTTTAATGAGAGCGTGCCATGCTAGTCAGTCCTGTGTCAGGGGCTTCTATGTCTCCCAATTGATCCCAAAGCTCTTCCCTTGAGAGGGTCCTTATATCCCTTCTTCTGACCTCCATGTGAGCATTTGCCTTGTGTGGGGTCACCAGGAGTTGGACATGACTGAAACAACTGAACAACAAAGAATTTGAACTCACATACTTTGACTCCAAACTCAGAGTTCTGCCCACTCTGAATAGCCCTGAAATACAATTGGATTGGAATATGGATTATTTGGTTTCATTCAAGGCAATTCAATTTCACAAGGCCCCTCCTATGGGGCAAGAGTTGGGCTGACTGTTAGAGATACAATG
This sequence comes from Notamacropus eugenii, assembly GCF_028372415.1. NCBI lineage: Eukaryota > Metazoa > Chordata > Mammalia > Diprotodontia > Macropodidae > Notamacropus > Notamacropus eugenii. Next base: position 36,418,976 of record NC_092876.1, read on the forward strand.
GCAAAAACAAGAGTTGTGCCAACCGTTAGAGATATGATGGCAAAAACTAGATAGTTCAGGGACTAGTAAAAATTGAGTTGAATGAATGGATAAGACTAGATTCAAATTCCAGAGTTACCCTGGTGTGTGTCTGTAATCCCTGCTATTGATGGAAGGCTAGTGCATAGCTTGAGTTCAGGAGCTCTGAGTTATAGATGGGCTAAGGCTGATAAGGGTTCACACCAAATTTGGCACCACTAGGACGAGTCTGTGAAATCAGGTCCCTTCCTAAGGAAGGGCTAACCAACTCAGTTCAGAAGTACACAGTTCAAAGCTTCCATTTCAATCATGGGGAGGATCAGGTCCATGAGTGGCTACCATACTCTCAGGTTGGGTGGGATAGGGAGGGTCAGTTTCCAAAAAAAAATGCAGAAAGTCCTGAATGTCAAACTTTGGGGTTTATACTTAATTCTGTAGGCAATGGTGAGCTACTGAGGTCTTCTGAAGCAAAGAATAATATAACTCAAATGATATAAGGGAATTTCCTTGAGTGGAATGGACAGAATGGACATTGAGTTGGAGAAAGACTGGAGGCAGGGAGAGGCATTATGAATTAGTCATGAGTCTAGATTAAGGTGACCATAGTTGAAGTGGAAATATTGTGGGAGTCAAAATAATGAGATGTAGCAACTCTTTGGATATATGGAGTAAGGGAGAGGGCTTGGCAAAATATAACTTTGATGGAAGTTTGGGGATTGAACTGAAGGATTCATAGTCAACAGGTAGAAGAGTGGGGAAGGACCAGGTTAAGAACAACAAATGCTAACATTTATATAGTGTTTATTATGTGCCAGGCACTGTGCTAAACATTTTACAGTTGTATTCTCATGGAATCCTCAGAACAACCATGGGAGATCGATTTGTCATTTCCTTCTCCAGTTTATTTTACAGATGAGGAAACGGAGGCAACTGACTTGTCCAGGGTCACACAGTGAGTAAATGTCTGAGGCTGAATTTCAACACAGGTCTTCTTGACTCTAGGCCAGTCAGTGTATCCACTGTGCCATCTAGACCCTCAGATTTAGAGAGGAAAAGGTAATGAGTGCTATGTTGCATTGGATATGTCAGCCAGATCAGAGCTGAAATTGAAACCCTTAAGAGATAGGGCTGAGATTTCCTTGGCAAAGTTGTCTTCCTCATTGGACAAAAGGATCCATTGCCATTGGTTTTCAATAGTCTGCCCCCATGGAGGAACCATAGCTGCAGAGGGCTCCTTTATAGGATCCTAGAGCTTAAGTGTCAGAGGTCATCTAGTTAAACCCCTTCATTATAGAGATGAGGAAACTGGCTGTCAGAGAAGTGAAATGATTTGCCCACTTAAGAACACACCCAGTTCTTGAGAGGAAGAGGTGGCTTTTAGACTGGACTCTAATCCAACATTCTTTTAATTGTACCATGTTGCCTCCCTATAATCCCAAACTTTGAATGAATGAACATTTATACCAATACTTACTCCATGCCTTAAGAGCTGGGTGTACAATAGAAAAAGACAGGAAGGAAGCAAGTGTGTACTATGTTCTAAGTACTGGGCTAAGCCCTAGGGATACAAATCTAAGCAAAAAGAAAGACAGTCCCTGCCCTCAGGGAGCTTGTTCGTGTCTGTCCTTCATCCTCAAAGAGCACCAATGGCACCAGGAGGGCGATGTCTTGACTTGCAGGTGACTTGGACTTCAAGGAGGCAGGACTGTGCAAAGTCATCAACCTCACTCTCTCAGTCCAGTGCCAAGACATAGGTCAGGACAACTGACCCATGGAACCTGCATTCTAATAGAGGAACGCAACACAAGAAAGGGAAGGAAAGTGCTCTGCACAAGGGTGGAGTTTTAAAGTCCATAAGTCAAGAATAGGGCTAGGAGGGGAACAAAGTCAGGCCAGCCTTGGCACCTCCAAAAGATGGAGGCCTCAAGAGACTCCCTACTCTCAAGACGTTCCCATTCAGATGAGAGTCAAAATGAGCCTCAAACCTTTTAGATAGCTTTGAAATAAAGGGCCTGGTCATGCCTACATTCCTACTGTCTTCCTTCATCCCAGCCTCTCCCCCAAACAGAGAGACAAATCAAAATAGTCCTTCCTTATTGTTTGAATCCCAAGACCCTGCTGGGTTGTGGAGGGGAGGGAGTCCATTAGAGGCAAAGATAATCACTCGACTTCTGAATAACTGTGAGCTGCCTCCATTTCAGAAGGGCCAAGACCTTTGGGCATACCAAGTAGGTTCCTGAGTGCAGACTCAACCCTTGTTTGGAGGGGTCAGAGTTTGCCCATGTGCATACCTACACCTCCTGGAATTTGGATCAGAAGTTGCCTTTGCCCCAGTCTGAACTTGGATAGGGGCTTATATTGCTGAACCAGACTCCGAACCCTTTGAATCATGGTTGACATTTCTATAAGTCTGGGAGATTTTCAACGCACCTGATGTGTACAATCTCCTTTGAGTTTCACAACTCAAGGAAGAAGGTGATTATTAGCTCCATTTTACAGATAAGGAGACTGAAGTTTATGAATATCTAAATCAAGATTTGAACTCAGGTCCTCTAGTGTACCTGAAGCTTGACCAGTGGAGTGAAGTGGAATGGTTAGGGTCCCTGAGTAGGAGTTATAGTTCAGATTCCCCTTCTGATGCTTACTATCTGTGTGATAGTCACATGGTGACTTGGGCAAATCACTTTAACAAGAATAAGCATTTATTAAGTGCCCACTATGTACCAGGCACCATACTGAACAAAGATACAAAGAGAGGCAAAACAAGGTCTTTGCCTTCAGGGAGCTCATATTCTGATGGGGGAGGCAATATGCTTATAACCTTGTATATTTAAGATATCTAGTCAGTTAACCTCCCTGGGCCTCAGTTTCTTATGATGTAAAAAAAGAAGGGGTTGAACTAGATGGAATCTAAGCTCACTTCTTGCTTTTAGAGGAATTACTATGATTCCTTTGGGATTCGTTTGCAATAGGAAAAAAATATCTCTTCCTCTATAATATTTCAGAAGACTGGCATTCTCATCTCTCCGTGATGGGATGTCCTCCTTCCAGAAGGTCACCCCCTTCATCAACGTAGGTCATAGGACCTCTCTACTTTGGTCACCTGCCTTTGTACATTGTTGTGACCCCAAATGTCCATTTCAACTCCTTCTAGGGCTCAACCTCTCTGGTCTTAACTGGGCTGTCAAAACAAACTCTTGCTCAAATCTATCTTCATCCTTCAGGGACAAAGACCATGCCCATAAAATTTCCAGATGGACAATCCGGAGATAAATAGAACCCAAATGTCTGGAAGAAACATCCTGCTCATTTAGAAGGTGCAGACATGTTCCCTAGGTTCCCTTTAGCCCCTCTTCCACTCCTTCAGTTAAATTCCATTCATTGCACAAAGTAGGTATCATGGAGTCAAACATGCTATGGAGTGGGAGCACCTCTGTTCAAATCTCCCCTGATCACTTCCTTACCTGTGTGATCTTAAGCAACTCTCCAGCCTCAGTTTCCTCATCTGTAAAACAAAGGACTTGGTCCAGAATCTGCAGCTATCAAACACACAGCCCCCACACTCTAGAATGCAGCCTAAACTAGATTAAAATGTAATTGGGAAATACATAATGAAGTAAATGAACATAGACAATGTCAATATATGGTTTTCTAAGTCAATATGGGGCCTGCAGGGATCCTTATGAACAGTTTGGGCGTCCCAGGTTCTAACTGAGTTTGACACTGATTGAGTAAATGACCCCTGACGTCCTTTCTAGTTCTAAATCTGTAATTCCATGTGACAATCGTATCTTGGGAGTTCTAAATCTGTGATTTCTTTGGTTGGTAAGAGGAACTCCAAGTATGGAAATTCTCTCTAACCCTGGGACACTCGGAGTTTAAATACCTTGGTCATGTTTATAGCTAGTGTTATATATAGTTAGTATGTTCCAGAAGCAGGTTTCAAACTCAGATCTTGAACTCCAAACCTCCATGTTCTCCTCTATGACTGAAACTCTGAGAATACAAAGAAAGTACCTGCCTCAAAGACTGTCCTAGGGGACACCTGTCACGGTCTTGTGCCTTGGTAAAACCACATTTAGAATATGATGTTCAGTTCTGGGTGCCATACTGTAGGAAGGTTATTGACAAGTTGGAGATGATCCAGAGGTAAGATGGTGAGGGTCCTTGATCCCATGTGATATTTGATCCATTGAAGGAACTGGAGATGTGAGTCTGGGAAGGAGGAGGATGGGGCAACATGCTAGTGGTCCTCAAGTATCCAAAGTTGGATTAGACATTTGCTTGGCCGAAAAATGGTCAAACTTAGAATGATGCAGGGAAATTGCAGAGAATCAGTTTGGTGGGGCTTCTGGGAAGGAAAGACTTTGGTACAAGGAGAGGTATCCTTAAGTGGTATGGGCTGCCTCAAGAGCTACTAGGTTCCCTCTCAGAGTTGGAGAGGACAGGGAAAGGAGAATAGAGAAGGGGAGGGATGGGAAGAAGGGAGGGGAGAGGAAAGGAAGGGAGAGAAAGGGAGAGGAGGGGAGAGGGAATAGAAGGGGAAAAGAGAGGAGGGAATGGCAAGAGGGGAGGGAACAAGAAAATGGGAAGAAGGGAAAAGGGGGAAAGGGGAGAGGAGAAGATGGGAGAGTAGAGGGCTGGACAGAGGAGAACCAGAAGACAGGACCAAGAGAGAGGAAACTATGAAGGTTTTGAAAGAACTATTTACGGTTTATAATTGAAAGTGGGCGATGAAAGCAGGACTTGGATTGGCCCAACCAACAGGCTCTGGAAATCACTCCCTGTTGCCATTTTGAAGTTATTTCTGAACCTCACCTCTGAAATTCCCCAGTTTGTTTCCCACCCTGGCCAGTCAAAAGCTTTAGGGCTCTGGTTCTCTCTGATGACCTTGACTTTACCTCTGGTCTACTCTGCTCCCCTCCCCCTCCTCAGGTGTTCTAGAACATTCTTCCTCCCAAAGCCAGCAATTAGAGAGATCACCTGTGTGGGGCTGCTCACCTGTGTCAGACTAGTCACCTGTGCTGAAGGCGCTTTGCTCAAGCATTACCAATGTCAGCCCCAGGAGACCCCTTCAGTGCCCAAGCTCAGTTCTGCCCAGGCCTTCCAAAGCAGCTCCAGGGCAGAGATCGGCTGCACAAATCTTTTCTCCCTCCATTCCTCCCTGCCTCCTCCTCCCTCCACACCTCCAAACAACAATGAGGTGTCTGGGAACCAGAGCTGATTCATAGAGAGTGCACCTCAACGTTCCTTCCATCCCTTGGGTTCCATTTCTCAATGAGTGGTGTGTGCACAGGGCTGTATCAGCCATCTGGAGATGGCACGCTTCTGGACCATCAAAGTTCTTATCCTTCCTGCCCAGACGTGCACTCTCGTCTGCTTTCATGTGTGCACAGCAGGGCAGCCAGACAGATGAGCTGGGGGAGGGGGGATAGGGAAGAAGAGAGGGGAGGGGAGGAGGGATAAAGGGAAGAGGGAGAATATGAAGGGAAGAGGAGAGGGAAGGGAGGAGTGAAGAAAAAGGAAAGGGAAAGAAGAGAAGAGAGTGAAAAGGAGAGAAGAGGGGATGGAAGAAGAGAAGAGGAGAGAGATTAAGTGACCCTCCTCCATACTCTCTCTCGTCTGACTCTCTGTCTCTCTCTTTCTCTGTCTTTCTCTCTGTCTCTCTCTGTCTCTATCTCTCTCTGTTTGTCTGTCTCTGTCTCTCTGTCTCTCTCTGTTTCTCTCTCTCTCTTTCTCTGTCTTTCTCTCTCTGTCTCTGTCTCTCTCTCTCCATATTTTCTGCTGGCATGATTGTGATATTTCCAAACCCAAGAGTATGTGCTGGGAAGACTACAAAAGACAGAACATGGTCAGTGCTCTCTCTCCTGGGAGCCTTCAAACTTTGTGACCACCAGGGTGAAAGTCTCCAGCCTCAGTCCTTACCTCTGCCTCCCACACGCACACAGCTCCCAACAGGCCTTGTTCATTTCCCTTGCTCTCCCCATTCCCCCAAGCCCTGCCAATGATTCACCCATACCCCATTTGTCCACTCTTCCTTCTTTTCTCCATTTCTTTCTCCAACAAATGGGCTAAGTATCTACTGTGTGCCAGGCTTGACCCATGGCTTGGCCAATTGGTGTTTAATCATTGAGTGATGACTGGGAAATGATGAGAAAAAGGAAAACCAGAGTCTGAGAGGGGAGGCAGCTGTGCCAGGTAGAGGGTGGGTGGCCACACCCATAAGAATTCCCACACTCTGACCCCCACCATCCCTAGGGGGGGGGCACTGAGGAGGAGCCCACACCCATTCTTCTGTTTGATGTGGGGATGGCAGGTCTCAGCATGAGATGTTGAGCCCTGATCCCCAGCAAAGAGAAGCAAATTTTTTGGCTCCCACTCAGGGAAATTTGGTGTTTTATATATCTATAATATATAAATTTTTTCCTGCCCACCTATGATTTTATTGGTTTAAGGAACTTTCTCTGTGGAAAACCGTTCCACCTAATTCAGATCAGCACCTGCCTTGCAGTTTATAGTCTTTTTTTCTTTTACTATTTATTATTTCTTTTTAGCATTCTTTTCTTTTTAAATATTGAATTCCAGATTCCATCCCTTCCTCCCATCTCTCTCCCACCCACTGAGAAGGCAAACAATATGACATCAATTATACATGTGAAATCATGCAAAATATATTTTCATATTAGCCATATCAAAAAAAAGCAAGAAAATTACACTTCAGTTTGCACTCGGAGTTCATCAGTTCTCTCTGGCAGCGGATAGCATTTTTTCATTATGAGTCCTTTAGAATTATCTTGGATCACTGTATTGATCAGACTAGCCAAGTCTTTCACAGTTGATCATCATTATGACATAACTGTTACTGAACACAATGGTCTCCTGGTTCTTCTCAGTCTACACTGTGTATCAGCTCATGTAAGTCTTGCTATTTTGTTGTCATTGTTGTTTTCTGAAACCATCCCCATCATTTCTTATATCACAATAGTATTCTATCATAATCATATACCACAACTTTTCATTCCTTGATTGATCCCTTCACTTTTCAATAATTTGCCACCACAAAAAGAGCTGCTATAAATATTTTGCACAAACAGGTCCTTTTCCTTTCCTTTTGATCTCTTTGAAGTACAGACCTAGTAGTGGCATTCTGGGTCAGAGGGTGAGCACAGCTTTATAGACCTTTGGGCATAGTTCCAAATTGTTCTTCAAAATGGTTGGACCAGTTCACTACTCCACCAACAATGCATCAGTATACCTATTTTTCCTCATCCCTTCCATCATTTGTCATTTCTGGTAAGTGTGAGCTGATACCTCAGAATTATTTTAATTTACTTTTCTCTAATCAATAGTGATTTTAGAGCATTTTTTATATAATAGCTTTGATTTCTTCTGAAAATTGCCTATTCATTTCCTTTGACTGTTTATCAATTGGGGAATGGCTCTTATTTTCATAAATTTCACTCAGTTCCCTATGTAGTTGAGAAATAAGGCTCTTATCAGTGAAACTTGCTTTCATTTTCTTATGTTACTTCATTGTCTATAGTGCCTTTTAGCAAAATATAGTTTCTCTGATTATTTTGTTCAATTAGGTCTATTTTTTGCGTTTGCTTTGTCTGAGATCATGATTACCACCTTTGCCCTCTTCACTTTAGTTGAAGTATTATCTGCTCCAGCCCTTCATTTCAACTGCCTGTGTGTCTGTCTATCCCAAGTGTGTCTCTTTTACACAACCCATTGTGGATTCTGGTTTCTAATCCATTTAACTATCTGCTTCTGTTCTCTAGGTTAGCTCATTTCATTCACTTTCATAGTTAAATGATCACTAATTGTGCATTTCCCTCTATCCCATTTTCCTCTGTTTCTTCTTCTCTCTTTTTATCTTGTCCATCCTCAAATGTCTGTCTTGATACTAACTACTACCTCCCCCAATCTTCCCTCCCCTTACCATCATCTCTTCCTCCCCCCCCCCCCATATATCTCCTATCCCTTTCCCCTCCTATTTCCCTATGTGGTAAGAAAATTTCTATAACCAACTGAGTTTATTATTCCCTCTTTGAACCAATTCTGATGAGAGTGAGGTTCAAGTGTTGCCTGATAGCTCCCCCTATTTCCCCCTCAATTATAAAGGTTTTTTCTTGTGCACTCCCTTTGTACAAGAAAATTTGCCCCATTATGCCTTTCTCTTTTCCTTCTCCCAGTGCATCCTTATTTCTCACCCCTACATTCTTTTTTTTTTTTTGGAGATCATCTCAACATAATCAATTTACACTCATGCCCTCTATGTAGACTCCTAACTGCCCTAATAATGACAAAGTTATTAGGAATTATATGTATCATCTTCCTAAACGGGAATGTAAACAGTTTAACTCCACTGAGTCCCTTATGATTACTCATTCATATTTACCTTTTTATGCTTCTTTTGAGTCTTTTGTGCAAATGTCAAATTTTCTATTCAGTTCTAGTTTTTTCAATAGGAATGGTTGGAAATCCTCCATTTCATTAAATATCCATTTTTCTTCCTGAAGGATTATACTAAATTTTGCTAGGTAGGCTATTTTTGATTGTAATCCTAGTTCCTTTGCTCTCCAGAATATCATAGTCCAATCCATCCGCTCCTTTACTGTAGAAGCTGCTAAGTCTTGTGTGATCCTGACTGTGGCTGTATGATAACTGAATTGTTTCTTTCTAGCTGCTTACAATATTTTCTCTTTTATGTTGGAGCTCTGAAATCTGGCTATAATATTACTGGGAGTTTTCATTTTGGGATCTCTTTCAGGAGGTGGTAGATGGTTTCTTTCAATTTCTCTAGGACCATTTTCTTTGATAATTTTTTGAAATATGATATGTAGGCTCATTATTTTTTTGATTATGGCTTTCAGGTAGTCCAGTGATTCTTAAATTTTCTCTCCTCAATCTATTTTCCAGGTCAGTTGTTTTTCTGATGAGATATTTCCCATTTTCTTCTATTTTTTTTTTCTTTTGACTTTGTTTTATTGTTTCTTGAAGTCTCATGGAGTCATTAGCTTCCACTTGCCCAATTCTAATGTTTAAGGAATTCTTTTCTTCAGAGAGTTTTAGTATCTCTTTTTCCATTTGGTCATCTCTGTTTTTCAAGGTGATATTTTCTTCAATATTTTTTGTATTTCTTTTACTTAACTACTAATTCTCTTTTCATAAATTTCTTGCTTTACCCTCATTTCTTCTCTCATTTTTTTCCTCTACCACTTTTTTCCTCTTTCTTTAACTCTCCAAGGAATTATTGCTGGCTTTGGGCCCAATTAGCATTTTTCTTTGAGTCTTTGATTGTAGCTATTTTCATATTGTTGCCTTCTTCTGAGTTTTATCTTGGTCTTCCCTGATACTACAGTAGCTTTTTATGGTCAAATTCTTACTTTTTTCTTTTTCTGTTTGTTCGTTTTTCCAGTCTATTTCTTCATTTTGAACTTAATATTAAAGTTGCACTCTGCTCACCTGGGGATGGGGAGGCACTGTCCCAAACTTTAACCTTCTTCATGGTTCTGTTTCAGAGCAATTCTGGGGCTCTGAAAATTTGTGATGCTTCCAAGATGGTATGATCTGGGGAGAGATATGGTCATTGATCTCCTGTCCTGAGATCTGATCTTTATCCAGGAAGAGGCTTTGTGCTCTTGCAGCTGCAAGTACTAGTGCTCCTCTTAGCCCTGGAACTGTGAGTAGGGTCCCTGCTCCTTCAGATCCAGATGCTCCCCTCCAACCCGGAACTTCAACCTAGAACTACTAGTGGTCTATAGAGTTGCCAATTGGCACCAGCTGCACCAAGTACCAGCAAAGGCTCCCTGTAATCTCTTTATGACCAATTGTCTGACCCTAGTGTCTCTGAGCTGAGAGCTCTCAAAGTTGCTGCTGCTGCTGTTATCACCACTTCCAAAAGTCCACAGCTGGTGCTCCTTCCATGTTCTGAGGCTTGCCTACCTCAGTGTTCCAACCCTCTCCTGCTGATATCCTAAGTTGTAGTAGGCTGAAAAAGTGTCTCCCTCTGACCTTTTGTTAGCTCTATCACTCCACAATTTTATCTGAGGCATTATTTTAAAGTTGTTTGGAGGGGAATGTTGGGAGAATTCAACTGGGTCCTGTGCTCACCATCTTGGCTCTGCCCTATCCTGTAGCTTATAGTCTTACAGAGTTAGTTACTTGAGGCACTTAGAGGTCACTCAGCCAGTTCTCACTGCCTGGATGTGTAAGAGGCTTCAAGCCAGGTCTTCCATTTTGTCTGTGAGCTCAATCAATTTTTCACCAAAAAGCCAATATTCTCTCTAGGAGTCAAACTGAAGGCATCAGTCAAGAGATCCTGTCCTAATCCTGATCCTGAGGTTATGTCCAGCACCAAAGTTCATCAGGTCATCCTTTGTTTCAGACAACCCTTCTCCCTTAGCCAGTTGCAATAAAGTGGATTAACTACAGGCCTACACACACATACACATGCATACACACATAGACACATACACACTCACATACACACATACACATACACACACATACACACATACACACACACATACCCCTCAGTATGGAAATCATGTGCCCTCCTGGGGGAGCTGCAGTATTCAGCTGGGCAAACTGTAGGTACTGCCAGGTCACTGTGACTCCAGCTTTCAAGTGACCACAGAGGTTAGAAGGCCAAACCTAGTGGATGGCAACTTATTCCAAGGGCATTGGACAGGGGATTGGCAAATTCTCACCTGGCTCCACCAGAGTCCTGGAGCCATCCCAGGACAGTGAGGGTAAAGTGGATAGGCAGATCAAAGGAGAACAGGGGTAATGAGGCTGGCATCATAGACTTATAGAATCTTAGAACTGGAAATCATTAACTCCCTTATTTTAAAGATGAGGATACTGAGACCCAAAGAGGCAAAGAGAATAGTTGGGATAAACCTACGAAGCGACAATTGTTGTTGCTCAGTTGTGTCTGACTTGTCGTGACCTTTGTGAGGTTTTCACTGAACTGAACACTGAAGTGTTTTGTCATTTCCCTCTCCAGCGGATGAAGGCAACTAAGTTAACTGACCTGCCCAGGATCACATGGCTAGTGAGTGTCTGAGGCCAGATTTGAACTCAGGTCTTCCTGACTCCATGTCCTGTGCTCTATGAATCACCTAACTACTTCTAGGAAGCAGCAGTAGGGAAACTCAACCCTTACTTGTAAATTTGATGGGAGGGCAGAGCTGGGGAATGGGGTGAAATGAGGTCTGGAAAAGAATAATTCTAGCTCCGAGTCCCTTTTTTAAAAGAAAAAAAGTCTTTTATTTCCCTTCTGTAAGTTTCTTCTCCTTTTCTGACTCAGTGAATCTTCTCTTAGGAAACATTTCAGTAAAACTAACCAACACATCCACTCTGACAGTGCAGGCTGTGTTCCTCACCCATAGTCCCCCACTTCTTTAATGAAAGAAGGGAATTGATGACTTCATTTTCTATAGTATTAATGGGTTTCCCTCATAGCAATGCTTCAAGATAGCTAATAATAATAACTATATAATAATATATAGATATATAATAAATCATCTATAAGACAAATATATGATAACTGTATAACAAAATAACTGATATTTCTGGAGACCTTTGCATCCATTTTCTCATTTGAGCCCCATAGTTGCCCTGTGAAGTAGGCATTACCATCCCCATTTTCCAGGTCATGGGATCATTGATTAAGAACTGAAAAAGACAATAGAAGCTGTCTGTTCTAACCACTCACCTCATTTTTAAGGTGTGGAAACTGAGGCTAAGGGAGATTGGGTCACTTGTCCAAGGTCCTATGGTTATAAGTGTCTGGGGCAGAATCTGCACCTGGGTCTTTGGGGATTCCAAGATGTGAGATGGAGTGTGTTGGAAAAACAGCAAAGAAGCCAGTGTCAAGGTATGAGTAAAGTTTAAAACTGGAAAAATAGGAGTCATGAAAAGCCACTCTTGCCAAATTGAGGCTTTGATATTTGATCCTGGAGATGATAGGGAGTCGCTAGAGGTTGCTGAGTGGGGAGGTGTTATGATCAGACCTGTGCTTTGGGAGGATCACTTTGTGGTCTCTGTGGTCTCACATGTGGCACAAGGAACCCTGCCTCCCCCAAAGTGATTGGCTGAGAGGTGATGGTTAAGGTGCCCCTGGATTTCAGTTTGGGCCAGTTTGGCAGAATTCTCTGGATAAGGAATCACTTAGGGAAGTTTCCACCCCCTTCCTTTCCCCTCCTGTGATGTATGCCTGGGAGCTGTGGGCTTTGACTCACTGCAGAGCCTCCTTGCACGTGGGGGCCCCACGTGTGCCTCTGAGGGCAGACCTGCTCCCCCCACCCCTAGCAGGCATCCCTCACTTGGCACTCAGGCTCTGGCCCAATAGTTTGCCAGCTCTGCTTCATTACTTTGCCTTTGGGGTCTCTGCTGACCTCCCCACCCAACAACTCAGCTGCCCATTCCAGAGACTCTTCAGGGTACGTAGTCAGTCAAACCAAAAAGTCAAAAGAAGAGCCCCCTCCTCCTCTCCTCCTCTTCTCTTCTCCTCTTCTATTTGCTTATTCACCTCTGAGAAAGTTTGGCACTGAGGAGGAAATAGTGAAGATGCCCAATTTTCCAGAAGAAATGCCATCCTTGCTTTGTAGTGGAAATTGGAATTTGTGGGGTGGGGGATGGAGGAGAAGGGAGGAGGGAGAGATGGGGGGGGGTGACTTATAGCTTCTCAAAACAGCTTGGCTTCTTTGACCTAGGCAGGATCCCAAGAGAGACAGGCCATGTTTGCATCTAGTGGGAACCACAAAGGAAGAAAAAAGCCGAACCTTTTTTTGGGCGGGGGGAAGAGAAAGAAAGGAATCCCAAGTCTTTCTCCTGTTTCCCCCAAGAGGAGACAGAGTAGAGCCAGAGGTGAGGAAAGAGAAAGCAGGAAAGGGGGAGGTTATGTCATTAGAGGCTGGAATCCAGTGTTTGGATGAATCGCCATGGTTACCGGAAGGATCCGAGTGGGTAAAAATAGCCAAAAAGAAAAAAAAAGGATGCGTTCCAAGAATCTGAGTCTTCAAAAAGAAAGAAAGAAAGAAGGGGAAAGAAGATATATTCTTGTTTAAAACCAAGAGGACAAAGTTATGTGTGGTTGGGTGTCCACATGGAAAGGGAGAGTGGGGGGAGGGAATGCTGCTGAATGTGATTTCTGTCTCTGTCCAATTTAAACATGAAAATAGGCATCTCGAATGTGTCTTATCCAGCTGCCTGCCCAGTGGCTTGGTTCCCAAAGGAAACATAGGTCTTTTGTGACATGTTTCCATCAGGAGATTTTTGGAAGTTGCCCAAGGGAATGATTTTTTTTTTTAACATAAGGCAACAGAAAGAAAAGATCCTTTTAGGCAGATTTGAGATACCTCAGAGCAAGTGCCATCCTGGCTACTCCAACTAGAAGGTGATTTTTCCCCCTATGGTCTGGAGGCTACTCAGTGCTTTTTCCACAGGCAGACAGACTCAACTAGAAGGGGCAGGGCTAATGGTTTCTCTTCCTCTGGAGTGGCATTTTAGAGAAGTCACTCATGAATTGACACCTCACCTGTGTCCTAGAGAGATCTTCTAAGCATAGACTCATAGATCTAGAGCTGGGAGGGACTTCCAAGACCCTCTTGTCCAGCTCCTTGACTTTACAGATGAGGAAAATGAGGCCCATAGGATCATAGATTCTTAGGTCTAGACCCTCTAAGTTCAATCTCCTTCATTTTACAGAAGAGGAAAGAGAGATCCAGAGAGAAAAAGAGAGACAGAAGGAGAGAGACAGAGACAGAGACAGAGAGAGACAGAGAGAGAGAGAGAGAGAGAGAGAGAGAGAGAGAGAGAGAGAGAGAGAGAGAGAGAGAGAGAGAGAGAGAAAGAGAGAGGGAGAGGGAGAGAGACAAAGAGAGAAGGGGGGAGAGAGAGGAAGGGAGGGAGGAAGGGAAGGAAAGGGAAAGAATCTGAGCTGTTCCCAATCACACGAGGAAGTAAGTGGCAGAGACAGCCCTTGCCCCAAAGTCCTCTGACTTCACACATTCCCCACGATGCCTCCTTCACACAGGAGAGAAGACAAAATACAAAGTCAAAGAATTCTTTTTTTCGATTTGGAATCTGTTTCGTTTCTGTGGTTTTGTTTGTTTTGTTTTTTAAATGGCATCGATGGAGGCATCTCCAGGGAGGGTGTGCATTCATCTCCATCTTGTTAATCTCGAAGCCCGGGGGAGGTAGCCCCTGTCCATGGCCAATACTCTGGGCCCAGAGTTGAATGGGAGCAGAGAAGGGGCTGGATGGCCTTTGGGGAATTGCAGAGTTCTTTTAATAACCCCAAAGCTTCAGCCTGAAACAAAGAACCAGTTTTTTTTAGCGCCAATATTCTTCCGGCAATGTATGACTTCAAATCCTGGAAAGTGAGTCCCTGAAGGATTAAAGTTAAGGATCACCCAAAGGGCAGGGGAGAAGGCCATGGTTGCCATACTTCGGCAGAAGAAACAGGAGCAAAGGATAATATCAAAGAAAAGGACGTGGAAAGTCATCTAGGTGGCTCAATGGTTAGAACACCAGTCCTGGAGTCAGGAGGACCTGAGTTCAAATCCAGCCTCAGACACTTACTAGCTGTGTGACCCTGGGCAAGTCACCTTCCCCAATTGTATACCACCCTCCCCCCAAAAAAGAAGTGGATGTGAGTGGGGCAGGAAAGTCTGAAGCTATGATAATAGATTGAAAGGTAGGAGATACCTCTGAGACATTCTACTACAGCTCTTTTTCCTTACAGATGAGGAAACTGAGACCCAAGGAAGTCATAGGATTATAGATTCATAACTCTAGAGGTGGGACAGAGGATCAGTTTCCTCATTCATAAAATGAGGATAACAATAACGCCTGCCCTTTGCCAACTTCAAAACAGTATATAAATGTTAGCCATCATTATTGGCATATTTCTTCTAAACTTCTGAACTATTTTGGGGCAGTTAGGTGGAGCAATGGATAGCCTTGAAGTTAGGAGGACCTGAGTTCAAATTCAGTCTCATCCACTTACTAACTGTGTGACTCTAGGCAAGTCACTTAACTCCAATTCCCTAAAAAAAAAATTAAAAGTAAAAAAAGTAGAAAAAAACAACTATTTCTATATGAAGATAGAAATGTTCTTCCAGTTTTCCAAGTATGTGACCTCAGCATTAACCTTGTTTCCACACTCTCTCACCTCAGTAGCCAATCAGTTGCGAAATCTTGTCATTTTTATCTTTACATCTGTTGCCTCCGACCTTCTCTCTCCTCTCACAGAGGCAGTATCTTAGTTCACACCCTCATCTCCTCTTGCCTGAATTAGTCTTCCAGTCTCCTCACTGACTTTCCTGCCTCCAGTCTCTCTCCACTCTAGTCTATCCTACACATGGCTGCTTGAAACCATACTCTTTAAGGACACATTAATTCCCCCTTTCAATGAACCCCAATATGTCCTGTTGCCTCTAGCATCAAAAATAAACTCTTTTGTTTAGCTTTGAAAACTCCATATAACTTCATCCCAAGGATCTTTCCGTACCAATTGGACACTACTCTCTTTTCCACATTCTATGACAAACTGTCCTTCTCTCTTCCTCACACAGAGCAATCCACTCCCATCTCCAGACCTTTGTATTGGCCATCTCTCATGCCTGGGGCACACTCCCTCCTCATCTCTGCCATCTAGAATCCTTCTCATTCTTGAAAATGCAGTCCAAGCATCACCATCTACACAAAGCCTTTCCTTAGGTCCCCTCCAACTGCTGGTGCCTTCACTCCTAAATGGCCTTGTATTTGTTTATTATTTATCCCCATAATATTTATTCTGTATGTACATATACATATATACCTGTTATCTATTCCATATGAATGTAAGTTGTTTGTAAATAAGGATTTATCTTATTTCTATCCCCAATGCAGCTACGTTACTGGTGTGAGTAGTTCAGACAGTGCAGATTCAAGGTGAGTGGGAAGTAACTATTCAGGAGTCCCCCAAAGTATCTGTCTTCCAGGGGAAAGTCTAATGGGCTATTAAAGTACTACCTGTTTTTGTATATGTTAATGGGCTCCTTTGAGTCCTTTGTATAATGCGTTTTCTGGGGCAGGTAAAGGCTGTCTCATTTTATAATGAATACCTAGGTGCTGCTGCAGTGGATAGAGAGCACTGGGCCAGGAGTCAGGAGGACCTGAGTTCAAATCCAGTCCAATCTCAGACACTTACTAGCTGTATGACTCTGGGGCAAGTTGATTAACCCTGTTTGCCTTAGTTCCTCATGTGTAAAAAATGAGCTGGAGAAGGAAATGGAAAACCACTCCAGTATCTCTGCCAAGAAAATCTCAAATAGGATCATGGAGAGTCAAACACAACTGAAATTATTCAACAACAAACAATGCAGGTAGGCAGCACAATGGATAAAGTACTGGGCCTGGAGTCAGGAAAAGCTGAGTTCAAATCCAGCTTCAGATACTAGCTATGTGGCCTAGAATAAGTCACTTAACCCCTGCCTGTCTCAGTTCTCCTCAACTGTAAAATGAGAATAAAAACAACACCTACCTCACAGAGTTGTTATGAAAATCAAAGAAGATAATATTTCTAAAGTGCCTAGTCCATAGTAGGTAGTTCATAAATTCTTATGCTCTTTCTACTTTCCATTATGCAGGAATGGGGATAGCGACATTCAGGGAAACCCTAGACACCAGCTGTACCTAAGCTTGATTCAGATTTCCCCAGAGTTTTGCTTTAAGGTGGAGCCAAAAAGCAAAAGAAAGATACTGCCCCTTTTGGGGTGAACCTCAAGAATCAGACCTGGGTCTATGTGAGTCCAGAGTCCTTAGGGCTTGAGGGGGCACAGGTGAAATAATATTTCTTGAATTTGAACTTTGAGGTCCCTTCCAACTCTGAAATTCTGTAATCTTTGAAACTGAAGTTATTGTCATTCTTATCATTCTAAAATCCATGCAGGGGATAAGAGAAGTCTCTGCCCTGTAAGGGGTCCAAGGACATGACTAGGTGAGATACTCTCCACTTACAGATAGAGAACCAAAGAATGAATGAATGAATGAGAAAGTACGTATTAACATGAATGTTTGGGGATGTAAATACAAAAATAAAGGCAATCCCTGTCCTCTGTGGTCTTACATTCTAATGGGGGAAACAAATATAGCGAAGAGTATTGACCAGAGAGGAACATTTTGGTCCAGAAAATTACAGGGATGGTGAGCGGGGCCATGACAGAATATATTGACACACCCCATTCAGAAACAATGGTGGAGTTCATTTGATCATGGTTCCTGGTTCAAGAACTAGGAAAGGTTGGGGGAGGAGGGAGTAAAGAACACCCAGCAAGAAGGCAGAAACCAGGCAAATGATTGTGGAGATAGCGCAGAGAAACCTGGCAAAGGCGTTCCTAAAATAGGATTCCTGAAAAGGTCATCACCAATGAGGGGATTGGAGATTGAGAGAGGAAGTTTCAGGTATTTTTCCTAATTCTGTCTTCTGGAACCAAGCAGCACAAATTGAATCCACTTTTCTACACAACAGCTTTTTAAATATTGTCAAAGACAGCTATTTTATCACCCAAGTCTTCTCATCAGCAAGCTGAACATCTTTAGTTCTGATCTGTCCTTGATCTCCACAGACCTGAAGCTCTTTACCATGCTGGTCTCCTTTTGCTGAATGCTCCTGGATATAGTGGCTATGGGTCTTAACATTTCAATGGCTCTGTGATCCATTGTCCATCTCATTTTCCTCAGTTGTAAATGAGCTAGAGAAGGAAATGGCAAACCATTTCAGTATCTTTGCCTAGAAAACCCCAAATGTGGTCACAAAGAGTGGGACATGACTGAAAAACAACTCAACAACAACACACTGTAGTGGGGGAAAAGATACTTTCTTCCTCCTTTTCCATTCTAAGTTCAACTCATGGTCCATCCTCAGAGTCTATATGGGCTATCAATTGAACTCCTTGCATTTCTCATCCACTTGGTTTTTCCTGTGTACGTAGGTTGACTTATTTTAAGTGATCATGCATCTCATTTAGAAGGCTGTACCATTTTCTGTGGTTTTCTTCAGGTAGTACAGTATTATGCACAAACAGGAACATCTAGAGCTCCTCATTATCTAGAGGGAATCTTCCTTCCATTTGGATTCTGTGCTGGTTGGACCTTTTTCATGTAAGTAGCAACACACATTTGTAGAGTGTACATCTCTCTGCTTTATGCCTCCCTTGATATTAATAATCAGAGAGTTGTCCAACACTATTATCTCCACTCTTGTATCTTACAAGAATCTTGTAATATTTTGGCATATTCATGGGAGACATCTTGTTGGAAGAGAACATTTAAGGCAATGTTTTACTCTAACAAATCAGATATTAAAAGAAAAAGTCAACAAAGGGTAAGCTCAATGAGTTTTGTTTTAAAATGATTTTTATTGTTATCTTTTAGATTTTTCCTAGTCTTCCCCATAACTCCCTTTTTCCATCCCAAGAACCATTCCCCTACAAGAAATAATTTTTAAAAATTTATTTATTTTAAGTTTTCAACATTCATTTCCACCAAATTTTGAGTTCCTAATTTTCTCCCCATTTCTCCCCTCCCCTACCCCAAAGTGCCAAGCATTCTAATTACCCCTACCACCAATCTGCCTTTCATTCTAACATCCCTCCCTTCCCTTATCCCCATCTTCTCTTTTGTCCTGTAGGGTAAGATAAATTTTTATACCCCATTACCTGTATTTCTTGCTTCCCAGTTGTATGCGAGAACAATACTCAACAGTTGGGCCTAAAACTTTGAGTTCCAACTTCTCCTCCTTCCTCCCTCCTTACCCATCCCCACTGAGAAGGCAAGCAATTCAATATAGGCTATATCTGTGTAGTTTTGCAAATGACTTCCATAATACTCATGTTGCATAAAACTAACTATATTTCCCTCCATCCTTTCCTGCCTCCCATTTATTCTATTCTCCCTTTTGACCTTGTCCTTCCCCAAGAGTGTTGACTTCTAATTGCTCCCTCCTCCCACTGCCCTCCCTTCCATCATCCCCCCCACCCTGCTTATCCCATTCTCCCCCACTTTCCTGTATTGTAAGATAGGTTTTCATACCAAATGAGTGTGCATTTTATTACTTCCTTGAGTCAAATGTGATGAGAGTAAGCTTCATGTTTTCCCTCTCACCTCCCTCCTTTTCCCCTCCATTGAAAAGTCTTTTTCTTGCTTCTTTTATGAGAGATAATTTGCCCCATTCCATTTCTCCCTTTCTTCTCCCAATATATTCCTCTCTCACCCTTTAATTTCATTTTTTTTTAGATATGACCCCTTCCTATTCAACTCACCCTGTGCTTGCTCTCTCTCTCTCTCTCTCTCTCTCTCTCTCTCTCTCTCTCTCTCTCTCTCTCTCTCTCTCATCGCACCAACTACCCAGATACTGAAAAAAGTTTCAAGAGTTACAAATATTGTCTCTCCATGTAGGAATATAAACAGTTCAACTTTAGAAAGTCTCTTGTGATTTCTCTTTCCTGTTTACCTTTTCATGCTTCTCTTGATTCTTGTGTTTGAAAATCAAATTTTCTTTTTAGCTCTGGTCTTTTCATCAAGAATGCTTGACAGTCCTCTATTTCATTGAAAGACCATTTTTTCCTCTGAAGTATTGTACTTGGTTTTGCTGGGTAGGTGATTCTTGGTTTTAGTCCTAGTTCCTTTGACTTCTGGAATATCCTGTTACACACCCTTTCATCCCTTAACATAGAAGCTGCTAGATTTTGTGTTATCCTGATTGTATTTCCACAATACTCAAATTGTTTCTTTCTAGCTGCTTGCAATATTTTCTCCTTGACCTGGGAACTCTGGAATTTGGGTACAATGTTCCTAGAAGTTTCTCTTTTCGGATCTCTTTCAGGAGGTGATCAGTGGATTCTTTCAATATTTATTTTGCCCTCTGGTTCTGGAATATCAGGGCTGTTTTCCTTGATAATTTCATGAAAGATGATGTCTAGGCTCTTTTTTGGGTCATAGCTTTCAGGTAGTCCCATAATTTTTAAATTGTCTCTCCTGAATCTATTTTCCAGGTCAGTTGTTTTTCCAATGAGATATTTCACATTATCTTTCATTTTTTCATTCTTTTGGTTTTGTTTTGTGATTTCTTGGTTTCTCATAAAGTCATTAGCTTCCATCTGTTCCATTCTAATTTTGAAAGAACTATTTTCTTCAGTGAGCTTTTGAACTTCCTTTTCCATTTGACTAATTCTACTTTTTAAAGCTGCCAAGGCTGGACTGGGCTCTGCTCTGTGTCTGGTGTGACAGACCTTTCCCGTCGGCCTTTCTGGTCACCCTGGGCTGGAAATTTCCTCCACTCCATTGTTCTGTGGCTTCTGCTGCTCTAGAATTTGTTGAGAGTCTTTTTTACAGCTATTTTATGGGCTATGGGGAAAAAGCTAGTG
Source organism: Notamacropus eugenii (assembly GCF_028372415.1). NCBI lineage: Eukaryota > Metazoa > Chordata > Mammalia > Diprotodontia > Macropodidae > Notamacropus > Notamacropus eugenii. The sequence goes on from NC_092876.1 coordinate 36,439,420, forward strand.
TGTGTGCATCTTTCTACTCTGCAGTCTTGACTCCATGCCAAGAAATACATTTTTTTAAAGAAATAAAAAGAAAAATCAGTAAAACCAATAATACATCCCTAAATTCTGACATTATGTTCAATATTTCATACCTGTGGATCCTGCAAAGGACCTTTGCAAAGGAGTTGGGGAAAACATCTCCTTCTGTTTCTTATTTGGGACCAAACTTTTACTATATAATTTCATAATATTTGTTTCAATTGCCTTATGATTGTCGTTCTTTTCATTTACTTTGTTGTAGTCATTGTGTAAATTGTTTTTCTGGCTTTACTTCCTTTTTTTGCATCAGTTCTTGAAAGTCTTTCCATGCTTCCCTGTATTCATCATGCTCATTTTTAAAATAACATAATAATAGACCACTTGTAGGTCTCTTGTACATGTAATTATTCATAGTAATATCCCACACCACTTATAGCCCTTCCCTAGTTGTTGGGCACTTCCTTTGTTTCCAGTTCTTTCTTATTAAATTTATTTTATTTATTTAATATTTAAAATTTAATTTTTTTATTTTTAAATTATATATAATATAATATTATATATCATATTATGTAAATAATATAAATATTTATAATATATAACATATAACATAAATAAATATTTTATAAATAAATATATAACTATATATTACAATATACAAATATAAAATAATGTCTTAAAATATATTATTTAATTAATATTTTAAAGTATTAAATTAGTATTACTTCTTACTACTTTTTAAGTAGGATTTATTTATAATAAATTAAAAATAAATATTATTACTTATTACTATATAAAATGCTATTAGCTGGGAAAAATAAATAAAATGTACAGGTAGCATATTAAAAAAATTACTCACCTTCTTGGGGTGTATACTTAGCTATAAAATCTCTGGGTTAAAGGGTATTTTAGCCACTTTCTTTGCATAATTCCAAACGGCTTTCCAAAACTCTACCAATTCACAGCTCCACCAACAATGTTTCAGTGTGACAACACTGACCAGTCCCATCTGCTGTCGTTGTTACCAATTTGCCAGGTGTGTGGTGAAACATCAGGGTTGTTTCATGTGAATTTTTCTTTTTCTTAGTGATTTGGAGCATCCTTTCATAAGGTTATTGTTAGTTCATATCTTTTGACCACAGCGGGATCTTTTATTGTCTTTGTCTTTCAGTCAGTTGTATGATTGAAAAGACAAGGTCTGCTCTTTCGGATATTGTTTGTAGAAGCCTTCTTGTTCCCTTCTTATAACTTCATTGAGTTCATCGTCAGTGCATAAATAGATTATTCTCATAAAGATTTTGTAGATATGGAAAAATAGACCTATGGTTTTACATTAACTAAGATTTTCTGAATAATCAGTCATTTTTTCAGTTCTAATTTTATACTAATAGCTTTTTTAAAAAAAATCATAATCAGATCTCTGGCTTAGTGGATAGAGTCAGGAAGACTTGACACATGCTGGCTGTGACCCCGAGCAAATCAGTTAATCTCTCAGTTCCCCAGGCAACGCTCAAAAGCAGGAAATTATAGATTAGGTGTAAATCTGCATTGGTAGAGGGATTTTCCTCACTAGAAATTCACTACACCTATGAAGTCATTAGACAGGTTAAAAAAAATAAGATCTGCGTTTTCTTTCAATGCTTTGTTATTCCCTCCCCCCCACACTTTTTTTCAGATATCTTGAGAACTAGGGTTAGAAATTAGCCCCAGAAATTCTTTTGCCTCCATTTCAGATTTACTCTATGGCTCTGGGAAAGGCAACTGGTACAGTTGATAAAGCACCTAGTCGGTAAGATATGTGTTCAAATCCCATGTCAGATACTTCTGGGGAACGTCACAGCCTCTGCCTGCTTCACTCTCCTCATGTATAAAATGGGGATAATAATAGTATGTACCTCCTAGGGTTGTTGTGAGAATAAAATATCATTTCTCAAGTGCTTTGCCAACCTTAAAACACTACGTAAATGCTTTGTTATTGTTTTTCAGTTATGTCTGACTTCATAACTCCATTTATGTTTTATTGACAAAGGTGCCGGAGTGGTTTGCCATTTCCTTCTCCAGCTCATTTTACAGATGAGGAAATTGAGGCAAACAGGATTAAGTGACTTGCCCAGGGTCACACAGTTAGTAAGTGTCTGAAGCCGGATTTGAACTCAGGAAGCTGAGTCTTCCTGACTCCAGACCCTGCAGTCTGTCCACTGCATCATTTAATCGCCACCATACAAAGGCTTATTGTTGATGTCACCATCATTATATGCTGGGTCTGACCTAGTTGTTTTTCTTATCTTTGTTTTCTTTAGTGCCAATCCATTTCCTTATGTATCATATCATGTCTGTGATATGAGAGACTCAATGGAATGGTCCCACTGTCATTCACAGACAACAAAATTTTTAAATCTTGACAGAAATTCTCTATTTTCTTTGGCTTGTTGCCACCTATTCCATTCCATTTATATAAACACAAGTCTTTTTTTCCATTCCCCTACTGTTGGACATTTCATTTGCCTGAAGTATTTTGTAATTGCGCATAATGCTTATTAATTGTAAAAAATTCCATTAAATATTTCTAATAAAGGTCGGAGATCTGAGATAAAATGGATATGGACTTGACCTGTGATTTCAATGACACAGGAAACTCTCAAATAAGGAAATTCCCTATCCTAATGCAGGTCCACACTTTCATTGCAACTTGTAGTCTCAGAGAGACGTTTAGTACATTCATAGGTTAAGTAACCCAGCCAGTGGTTGTCAGAGGCAGAGCTTGAACTCAGGTCTTCCTGATTTTAAGGTCTCCTCTGTAGTCATTATATCTCTCTATATAACAAGAACTTGCACTAGGTCATCATGAGATAGATTAGTTTTACCCTACTGATAATTTTGAAGGCTGGAATTTTAAAAGGGGGTCCATATGGAATGGAATATGCAACGGAATATGAGGTCTGTCGTCTAAGAGATAGGTGAGCCCCATTCTGAAGGAATGGGCAGAGGCTTCCATTACTATTAGCCAATCCAAGATATAGGGGGAATTAACATAAATATATGAGGAAGAGCCATTCTCCAAGGTATAAATGGTCAAAGGATGGGAACAAACGGCAAACCATTAACAACCTGATGAAGGATGAATCTACATACCTAATAATGAGTGATAAAAATTGAAGCCAATTTAAAGTTTTTCCTCACATCCAGCAAAATGGACAAACTTTTTTTTAAAAAAATAAGAAAAAGTCCATGTTGGAGGGGCTAGAAAAAGATCAGAATGCAAATTATTATTGGTGGATTAGCCCATGAATTAGCCCATCCATTTTGGAAAGCAATTTGGAATTGTGATTAGAAAGTAACTAAAATGCCCCTGACTCAATGGTTTCATTGCTAGGCATATACCCAAGGAGGCGGGGCAGCTAGGTGGTGCAGTGGATAGAGCACCAGTGCAGGAGTCAGGAGGACCTGAGTTCAAATCTCACCTCAGACGCTTGACACTCACTAACTGTGTGACCTTGGGCAAGTCACTTAAGCCCAGTTGTCTCATCCTAGGTCATCTCCAGTCATCCTGATGAATATCTGGTCACTGGATTCAGATGGCTCTGGAGGAGAAGTGAGGCTGGTGACCTGCACAGCCCTCCCTCACTCAAAACAAAGTCAAGTGCAAGTCATGTCATCATTTCTCTGATGGCATGGTCTTCTTCAGCAACGAAGGATGAACACACACACACCCCAAGGAGGTCAAAGATATACACACAACCAGTCTCTTATTCACCAAGATATTTATAATAATATTTTTTTTTTTTTGCGTTAGGAAGGAAGTGAACACAAAGGTAACATTTATTGATTGAGAAAAGGCTAAATAAATTGTTGAGATGATGGGATATCAGGCTACTACAGGGAATTATGGACATGAGGAGTTCGGAGTACCATGATAAGACAAACTAGTTCAGAATTATGCAAGAAAAACCAAGAAAATAATGAAAGCAATGACCATGACAACGTAATCAGAAAAGGAAAGAAAAAAGGAAAACTGAATGTGATGTGAATGTAATGATAAAACTTTGCTTTAGAGAAGAATTGAGAAAACATACTTCCCCCTCTTTATAGAGGTGGGATCCTATGGGTGTGCAATTTTGCACAAATAAGCGTTTATTAAGCTCCTACTATATGGCACTGTGCGAACAGCTGATAATACAAAGAAAGGCAAAAGATGTTCTCTGCCATGCAGAAGCTCACAGTCTAATATGGGAAACAAATGACAAACTATAGAATAAAATAGGAAACAAATGAGAGAGAAGGCACTAGAACGAAGAGGGATTGGGTTTCTGTAGAAGGTTGTGTTTGAGATGGGACCTGAAGGAAGCCAAGTGATGGAGATGAGGAGGAAGAGTATTCCAGGCATGGAAGACAGCCGGAGAAAATGTCCCAAACCTGGAGGTGAAGTATCTTGTTTGAGGAACAGCCAGGGAGTCAATGTCACTGGATCGAAGGGTATGTGGTGGTGAAGGGTTGGGTGTGGCATAAGGTAATTGACATAGTGGTTGGTCTTCTCAACTAGTCTATTTTTTCCTCTTTTTATTTTTAATTTTTGTTACAAGAATAACATAATGAATGGGAGAGGGGATAGGGATATTTTCCAAAAATGAAGAGTTTCTTCTTGTAATGTATTCTTAGGAAATATTCTCAACAATTAAATTATTGAGTCAAAGAGAAGGATTATTTTGTATCTTCTGCTTGATTGCTTTGTAAAAAAAAAAAATTCTTCTAATTTGCAATTCTATCAGCAATGAACAAGCTTACCTGTTTCTCCACAACACCACCAATAGTGAGTTCCTAATTCAATAATCATTTCACAGAATTTTGTATTTGGAAGCCAGCTAGAACAAACCATACCCGGAAGAGAATCCCCATTACAACATATTGCTAAGTGGCCATCCAACTTTCGTTTGAACCTCCAGTGAGGTAGAACACAACACTGCCTCTTGAGACAGCTAGGGATGCAATGAATAGAACTCTAGACCTGGAGTAAGGAAGACTTGAGTTCAAGTCTAGGCTCAGACACCTACTAGCTGCATGACCCTAGGCAAGTCACTTAACCTCTGTTTGCCTCTGTTTCCTGATCTATAAAATGGAGGTAATAATAGCACCTACTTCTCATGGTTGTTGCAAGGATCAAATGAGATTATATTGTAAAGTGCTTAGCACTAGTACATAGTAGGTACTTAATAAATGTTAATTTCCATTCCACTTTTGGATAGCTCTAAATGTTAGGAAGTTTCTTTCTGGCATCAAGCCCAGACTGGCTTTTCTCCACAACTTCCGTTCCACTGATTGCTTCCAGTTCTTTTCAGTCTCCTTCCTAAGCAATAATTCTCAAGACTGAATGCAGTACTCCAAATGTGGCCTGTCCAGGGCCCAGTACACTGCCATGCTCACCCAATTCTTCTTTGCAGCTAGGTCTCCCTCCCTTCATACAACCCAAGATCTCGTTAGCAAGGACAGACTTGCAGAGAATAAGTCGGCTGAACTCTGAGTAGGTTCTGGGCTTTCAGGGATGGACCTTCTCCAGGTGCCAAGGTAGGGAGGGGAGTAGGATGAAGTCAATCACTGGGGAGCCTTGGAATGCCCTCCCAGAAGCTTCGTTTTCCCCTTCTCCTCACCATGCCAGATCTCAGCTTGGAGCTTTTTCTGCATGACAGGGAGTTTCAGAGGAGCCCAATTTCCACTCCGCCACCCCCCCCCAAACAAATCATTCACATAACTTATATAATGAATGAGCTCATTCTGCAGGTCCTTGCCAGAAACAATCAATTCCAATAAAGGGCTGCCCAGATTTACAGTGAGAAATAGAGTTGGTCAGACTCTACTGTGGCTGGCGCTGGCCCCATTCTCCCCTGTGGGCCTCCTCGTGGTATAACAGACTATATTTATTCTAAGGAATAGTGTATGGCCAGGCAAAGAAATGAATGGTTTATATTGGGAGGGAGGGGGTAAAAGAGGGGAGGAAGATAGAAATCAGAGAGGAAGAAAGAGGAGAGAGAGAGAGAGAGAGAGAGAGAGAGAGAGAGAGAGAGAGAGAGAGAGAGAGAGAGAGAGAGAGAGGAGATAATTAGAAAAAAAGGAGAGGAAGGAAGCTAATGAGAGAGAGAGACAGAGAAAGAGCAGAGCAGAGTGAGAAGAAGAGAGGAAAAGGAGAAGAAAAAAGGGAAAGGAGAAAAGAAAGAGAAGAAAGGGAAAAATGAAAGAGAATGGAGAAGAGAAGAAAACAATGAAAGAATGGTGATGAAGAGGACAGTTATAATAACATTTATATAGCACTTTACAAACATCTCATTTGATTCTCATCACTACCCTTGAAAGTAGGTCATATTATTATTCCCATTTTACAGATGAGGAAACTGAGGCACAATGAAGTTAAATGACTTGCCCAAAGTCACACAGCCAGTATCTGAGGAGTAATTCAAACTTAGGTCTTCCTGACTATGCCAAATGCTTTATCCACTGAACCACCCAACTGTCTTGAAAGAAGGAGAAGAAAAGAGGGAAGGAAGATGACCGAGAAGCAGAAAGAAAAGAGAGAAAGGTCTGCCAGGGGCTTGTTCTCTACCCCTCCCACATCCCCAGTTACTGATACAGTCATATAGGAGAAGGCATGGTCCTGTCTCCAGAATGGATGAGTATCACTCTCTGAAATAAAAGAGCTTGGCACTGCAGGAATGCCATTCTGTGGGCACCCTGATGCAGGCTGCTGCCGCTTCCACAGACTTTTTCTGATCTTTTAAAAGGGTTTTGATTGCTTTCTTTGAAGAGATTGACTGGGCTAAGGTCTGCCAGGTGATGGCCATTCTCTCAAACTCAGGCTCATGCTAAGGTTCTCAGGAGATGCCCAACCCTACCCAGTCTAGCCAAGCTTCCATTACCAACTACTTTCTTATACACCTGGGCAATCTAGGGCCTCTTCTGTGCCCCTCCCACCCCCAAATAAGGCTCAGAGGGACTCTGAGTGAGGCCATGATTATCTGAAGGAGAGGAAAGAAGAGGTTTTCTTGGGTTTTTACTAATGGACATTCATTCTCCCTTCCCCCTCCCCCCTTTCTCTCTGTCTCTCAGCCCTGCCTAAGATCAGATTCCTTCTCTGCCCAGCCTTGGGCACCAGACTCCTGTGAAGGCTTTTCCAGTCCACAGTGTGGTGAGACCTCGGCTATGAAAATTTAATCTCCTTGACACCGTGCAGAAAATGCTGACCAAGCTTGGAGGGCGACAGCGGGCCCTGTCTGAAGAGAAGGCTTCAGGAACGAGAGGGACAGACGCCAATGCTGGCGTGCCTTCAGCCCACCAATGCCGCCTTTGCCATTCAGGGACATTTGGCAGCTGGGAGAGGGAAAGGAGGGGAGGGAAGGGGTGGAGAGCAGTTTTCTAACTCACCAGGTCTAAATGGGTCCATTCTGCAAACTGTCTGGGAGGGAGGAGGAGGATGGCCTCCCCTTCCCTCCTCTGTTCTCCCTTCCTCATGCCTTTCTCTTCCACTTTCCTCCCCTTTTCTCTCATTCCTTCTTCGCTCTTCCTTTCCCCTCCCCTCTCCTTTTCTCCTTTCCCCCTCCTCTTCTCCTCTCTTTTTTGCTCCCCTCCTCTCTTCTTCCCCAGCTTTCCCCTCCTCTGTCCCCCTTCCCTCCCCTCCTCTCCCTTCCCTTCCCTTCTCCTCTCCTCTCCTCTCTCCTTTCTCCTCTCTCCTCTTTCCTCTCTCTCTGCCTCCTATTTCTCCTGCCTCCTCTTTTTTTCTCTCCCTTCCTTCCCTTCCTCTCAATCCCTCTCCTGCTGCTTGCCCTCAATAATCCAACCTGACGAGCAAATATTAAGCACCTTCTATCTCTCAGGTTGTGTCCTGGATGCTTAGCTCACAAAGACCAGAAGCCAATCCCCCAACCCCAACAGGAAGACAGCCTGCCCTGGAGGAACTCACATTCACTTGGGGGTCTCTCCGGTCAATCAGGAGACATAGTCTTCTCTCTGATTTTCACTGGAAGGGTTGCTCTGCTTAGGTGCAAATCTCTTCCTGCCCCAGAAGCCTGGGCACCCTTCTCTGAGACTTTATTTTGCGATCTGAATGGCAGGGTCTTCTCAGACCAGCCCTGGATTGCCCTTGACTCCACGCCTCTGGTTTTCTGAGCCTGGCTCTGTCCAAGCAAAGTGAATGGAAGGGAGATCAGCCTCAGACAGCGCTGGCCAGAGTTTGTTCCTCTGGCCAGCCTGGAAGGCAGTAGAAGTCAGGAACATCTGCAGAGCTCTTAGCTCTGAAATCCCCATCACAACCACTGCTTTCTCTCTACTCATCAGGAGAAACTGATGATGGCTGCTGAAGAAACAAAAGACCCATGGACATACAGCTCCCACCCCATGGGATGGATGAGCTTGAGAAGTCCAGGCTAGCTAGGGGTGGGGTGACCCTCAGGAAGCTGACAGTGAACTGTATTATATAACAGCTCACACTGGTCTTGCTTTAAGGCTTACAAAACACTTTCTTCTTATCTCCAAAGTCAGCAGCACAAGAATTCTTCCTATTTTATAGAGGAGAATATGAAGGTCCAGAAATATAAAGTCATTTGCCAATGCACACAGAGATAGCACTCAGTCAACAAACTTTTATTAAGTGCCTACTAAATACCAGGTATTGTGCTAAGTGAAGGGGATACAAAGAAAGGCAAATGACAGCCCCCACCCTCAAAGATCTCACAGTGTAATGGGGGAGACAAGGTGAACCCAGCTCTCCTGACCTCTGTGATCTGATTTCATTGGCTAGGAAACTCCCAGTAAGGAAACTGCCTCTGTCAAGCAGATTGGCTTCTCCTTTGTGATTTCTAGTTGCCCAGGGCACAGAGAGAAATGACTTGCCCAAGGCCACACAGCACATATATATCAGAGATGGGACTTGAATCCTGATGTCAGGTCCAGTCCTCTCTCCAACGTTCTTCTACTAGGTGTATGGCCACCTGTATTAGTGACATAATATTCTTTTCTCCTCTTCCTCAGGTACCATGAAACATATACACTCCCTACTTTCTTTTATGATTGGGGACCCTGAGAAGGGAAGGAAATGAGCCCCTTCACATTGTTATGGGGATGTTCCCTAACTTCTGTAATCTGCCTTGGGGGCCTGTGGAGATGAGGGTTCAGGTTTTGACTTAGGGTACCTCCCTCTCCTTCCCTCTGACCCCCAAAACACACTCCCAGGTCAACAGACCACATTTCTTCTGGCTTGTTCTGAGAAGAGACCTCCAAAGGGGAGAAAATGGTGGGTGGGAACTGCAGAGAGACAAATTCAGTCATTCTATCAACAGTGTATTTATAGTTTCAGCTGCAAATCAGATGGAAAGGTCCTAGGGTCCTTAAGGTATCATAGACAATATATCATTTCCATTGGTGGCAAGAGGTGGAATCCCTAGCAATTACTCCAGAACTCTCCGAGAAGAGTCAGTCAGCCGGATAATAGACATTGATAAAGTCCCTGCTATGTTCCAGGCACTGGGGGCACACTCACTGGAGGCACACCCACTGGGGGCAGCTCACATTTTAATAGTGGAAGCAGCATGCAAACACTTGTGTGCATCCAAGAGATATATAGAGTAGACAGAGAATGATCTTGGAGGGAAGGCACTGGGAAGAGGAAAGCAGGAGGGTTATCCTTGCAGAAGGGAGGATTTGAGTGGAATCTTAAAGGAAGCTGGAGCAACTAGGTGGCACCATAGTTCGTACAGTACCAGGCCTGGAGTCCATACGACTCATCTTCCTGAGTTCAAATCCAGCCTCATACACTTATTAGCTGAGTGACCCTGGGCAAGTTACTGAACCCTGTTTGCCTCAGTTTCCTCATCTATAAAATGAGATGGAGAAGGAAATGGCAATCCACTCTAGTACCTCTGCCAAGAAAACCTCAAATGGGGTCATGAGGAGTTGGATACAACTTGAAGGAAGTCAACAGGCTTAGGTGAAGATGGATATACCAGTCATGGAAGACAGCCAAAGGCTTGGAGTGAGGAAATGGAGGGTATTGTGTAAGGAACCAAAAGTAGGTCAGTGTGGCTGGATTGTAGAATGAGTAAAGGTATAAGTGAAAGTATAAGAAGGCGGGAAAGATAGGCAGGGGCCAGGTTGGGAAAGGCTTTAAATGCCAAACAGAGGATTTGTATTTGACCAGGACATCTCTGCTATTTATTGAGCAGGAAGGTGGCATTACCAGACCTGAGTTTTAGGAAAATCACTTTGGCCACTGATTAGAGAATAGATTAGAGTGAGGAGAGACTTGAGGCAGGGAAGTCAATTAGAAGATAATTATAATCGTCCAAATCTAAGGGGATGAGAACCTGAATTAGGCTGGTGGATGTGTGAGTACAGAAAAGGGGATATTCATGAAAAACATTGTCAAGGTTAAAAAAAAAACCAAGATTTGGTAACAGATTAAATTTGTGTTGTGATTTTGAAGGAGTAAGGATGACTCTTAGGTTGTGAACCCCGTAGAACTGTCATTGACAAATTGGGAGGTTTGGAAGAGGGATAGATCACAGAGGGGAGGAGCAGAGAAAGACAGCATGTTCAGTTTAAGATTCACTGAGTTTAAGATGCCTCTAGGACTTCCAGTTTCAAGCTGGGTGTCGATAAAGCTATTGGTGTCAGGAGACTGGAGCTCAAGGGACAGGATTGATGTCAGTAAAAAATGAAAAACCATCCTAACAAGAAAGCTGTCCCCAGATGGCAGGGCTTCCTCTGAAGGTGGGCTCCCCCTTCCTTGGAGGTCTTCAAGAAGAGGCTGGACAGCCATTTGTCAGATCTGTTAGAGCAAGGGCTCCTTTCAGGTATGTGAGTTGGACCAGGTGGCTTCCAGTTCTCTGATTCTGTGGTTTTGTAGTCACCACTGCGCTCTGCCTATCTGGGCCCTGGGCACTCAGTAGGTCTTCTATTATTAGGGAAGAAATTAGGGAAGAAATCCCGCTTCCAACTCTCCTCTCAGGGAAACTTATCAAAGATGTAACTAGGTGTCTGGGGGCCGAGGGAAAGTAGGGAGAAGAGCATTCTCAGTAACCATGGTTGGAGGTACAGAAAAGGCATGCATAATAGGGGGAGGGGAGGGGAGGAGGCTGTCCAGGAGCTTTCTTTTTTATTATTATTTATTTAAAATATTTATTATCATTTAAAAAAGATTTTAAAATCTTTTTAAAAAAATTTAATTAATTTTTTCGTTTACAACATTCAGTTACACAAGCTTTTGAATTCCAGATTTTCTTCCCCTCCCTCCCCTCTCCCTTCCCCAAGATGGCATGCAATCCAATATAGGCTCTTCATATATATTCACATGAAACATATTTTCGCATTAGTCATGTTACAAGAAGAATTAGAACCAATGGAGTGACCTACGAGAAAGAAGAAACAAAACAGAAAAGGAAGCAAACAGTATAAGAAGCTTTCTTTTTTAACTAATTATTTTTGCCAACTAGAGTGACAGCCCTGGTGTAGGGGCCAGGTCTGCCTCCCAGTGAGAAAACTCTAGTTTCAGATCAAGGATGGCTGTGTGACCCTGGGCAAGTCACTGTCTCTCTGCCCCATCATTTGTACCTCTAGTTTCCTGGGTTTTCTTCAAGACTCAGCTGAAATCCTACATTCTCCAAGAGGGCTTCCCAGGTCACCCCAGTTGTCAATGTCTTTCTCTCAGAGGCTACTTTTCTCTCTTTATCTTGTATGTACTCATTTATTGATATGTCATCTCCCCTGTTTGAGTGGGATCTCCTTGAAGGCAGGAACTGTCCCTTCTGTCCCAGCATTTAGCCCGGATACATAGTAAGCCTTCAAAAATGCTTGTTGATTGACTGACTGTTGATTGATTGGTTGTTGATGTCCTCCCTAGGCCTCCTCTATAAGAGAAGGGTGATTGATTAGATGGTGAGGAGCCTCTTCCATCTCTAAACCTATGGCCTAAAGGCTTTGCCTTTCAGGACCCCCAGGCAACTCTCTAGGACAGTAAGTTACTAGGCAGATAGGATCTGTAACTGCCAGAGTTGCCTTAAGGCATTTCCCTACACCAATGAAATCACAAACTAGATGCTAAACTCAGTTGTATCTATCCCGTTTCTGCAGGATGCAGAGGTCAAGACCCATTGGTCCATCCCAAGTTGTGCATCTGTTGACTGTGTGCATGGGGAACCCATCCTGTGGGTTCTTCCCAAGGAAGGTTGTAGCAGAGACCTGAGTCTCTGGACAGCCTTGCTGATCCTGGATGCCTGGGATCAGCCTAGGCCCATGCAAGAAGTCATAGATTTAGATCCAACAAGAACTTTAGATGTCACATTGTCCAACCCTCCCATTTTACTGAGGCCAAGAGGGGAATGACTTCCCCAAATTCACCCTGATAGTAAATGACAAAGTCAGGATTCAAATTGCTATCCAAATCTAATTTTTCTCCTATGAATGTCCAAAGGAACCTTCATTCAACACATACATGTTATCTATCAAGCATTTTGCACAAGGTGTTGCGCTGGGGCACTGGGAATCCATTCTCTACCCCACAAGGAGATTCCATTCTCCTAGGAGCAGAGGGGAAGGGATGGAACATATCCACAAAAAAAGGAAACACTAGGTAATCTGAGAAGAGAAAGGATGTAGCAACTGAAACTCCCACTGGACTGAGTTTCTTGAGGGCAAGGGTGTTTGTCCTTTGTGCTAGTATCACTCTGCATATACAGGCACATAGTAGGTACTCAATAAATAGTAGTTGACTGACTAAGGTAACCCCTGAACTGAGTTCAGAAGGGAATGGGTCACCCTCCTATCTGACTCTGGTTCAGGGAAATGCTACCTGGACATCACCCCAAAGCAGAGATCTATCTACCCAAGGGGACTCAGACTCTACATACACTTTGGTGTCTTAGGTCAAAATCCACCCAGATTGGGTAGACAGCTCCCCAAACAAGGGTGTCTAATGTACAGAAATGTGTTTGTCTTTTCCAGGGCAGAAAACAAGGCCAGGGAAGGCCAAGGACTCTGGGCTGGTGGAGGGCAGGGACCTCCTCCTCTGCTGGCCAGACTGCGCCACCAGAGCTGTGATCGGTGGACTGTGTCTGGAGCCAAAGAGGACCAAGTTGCTGCATATTAGCACATACCACAGCAGCACGGAACGCTTCAGGGAGCAAGATCTAGGGACTGGATTGAGGACTGCTCCTGGCACTAACCCCCCTCCACAGATCAGGCTGCCAGCCAATGGCACCATCGCAGGGTGTGCCCAGACCCAAGGCTCAGAGGGTGATTTACTTACAGTCACAGGGAAAACCTGTTTTCTGCCATGGGGTACCTGGCTAGAGCCATCCAACTTGAGAAGTGGGAGATGGCCTGCTGAGGCAGGACCCTGCTACTGGGGAAATGCCTCTATGTACACCAGGGTCAGTGAGTCTAGAGTGGCCTGTCATCTTCACCAAACAATTGGCAAGCCTCTGCCTCTTTCTCCTCTCCTTCCTCAAAGCTTTATCCTATATTCTAGGGTCATAGAATTAGATTTAGAGCTGGGCAGGATCTTAGAGGTCAGACAGAAAATTGAAGTCTATAGGGGAAAAATGTCTTTCTCAGAGAGTAAATGAGGTAGAATTCAAGCCGAGGTCCTCTGAAGCCATATCTGACACCCTTTCCATTGCACTATGTTACCTCTCCAAAGGCATCTTCCAGTCTTGCTGACCATTCAACAATCCAACCTAACAAATATTGATCTGGCACCTCCTGCTTGTCAGGCACAGTGCTGGGCACCAGATACACCAAGACAAAACCAAACCACAGTCCCTTCCCTCATTGTGAATGTCTATCCTATCTAGGCCCATGCTCAGGGTGGGATGCCAGGAGAATTGATGTGGGAGAGTGCATTTCCTCTCCATGGCAGCCCTGTCCAAGCAGCCCGGAGCCACAAGATTAGGCTACTACTCCCAGGGTCCCATTAGGTGGATGATCCTCTCCAGTGCCTGCTTCCCTCCCCTTCCATGCCCTCTCCTTTGACCCCCTGGGTCAAGGCGGCTTATTTCCTATACCATGGGGGTGCCTAAAAGTCATATGTGGGGTGAGCAAGGTGAGAGCAGGCTCACATTCATTGTATATATATCCTAAGGTCTTATTGTACCCCAGGTGAATGCTTGAATGACTTGGGTTCCAAACTAATCTTTAATCTATTGACAACCCTCAGGGCATTACTAAAGCTCCTCAGCCAATCAGAACGCTTCCCATCCAAGTTACTCAGATTCATCCAAGGTCATTTCTTTCATAATCCAAATTATTTGATGGATATAGTCTTGTTCTCATCTCCTTAAGGTAACTGGACATATAATGAATTAAGGAGGAGTGGGATAACTTTATTGATTTACTCAATCCCACCCTCATATCTGAGCATAAATTAGACCAGCAGTGGTGGAGCACAGAGTAGGCAAGGAGGGCTCCTCCATCATCAGGAACTGTATCCAATGCCCCTGCCTCCTGTCCAAGAGGCTCCTCTGCAGCCATCCAGGGGCTAATTCTTGCAATGTGCAATGTCCCCTTTATGTCCAGTCATTTAATCAACACTGGGGTTTGCCTTCCAGGTGAGGATACCCAGATCACCAAAATCACAGCATCTCAGAGTTGGAAGAGACCCTCAGACACAACTTAGAACCTCTACAATATCTCCAATTGTCACCAGGCCACTGCTTGAAGATCTCCAGTGATGAGAACTCACTTCCTTTCTGGGTAGCGATTTTACTACTGGCATGACCCTGGGTAAGCTATTTCCCTTCCCTAGGTCTCAGTTTCTTCACCCAAAAAAGGAAGAGGTTGGACTACATGGCCTACGAGGTCTCTTCCAGTTCTGAGTCTTATGATATGGTCTCATTTACCTGCATTATCATATTTCATCCACCCAACACCCCAGTAAGAAAGGCTCACTTTACAAACAAGGAAACTGAGGTCCAGCAGTGAAAGTGATTTGCCTACAGTCACAACACTGCCATGAGGTAGGTACAGGATATTATTATATCCATTTTGCAGATGAAGGAACTGAGGCATTGAGAACCTAATAATTGGTTGGGCCAGTTCTCCATCCCAGGCTTTCTGAGAAAGTAAATTTAGAATGGAGGCAGAGGGAGGGAAGCAGCAATATTTAGTGGGATTGGGAAAGGTCTCAAGTGGTATTGAGCAGAGTATTGGAGGGAGTAAGGCATCCTAAAAGATCTTGGTGAGGATGGAGTGTATTCTAAGCATGAGGGAACAGCCTGAGAAAAGGTATGGAGGTGGGAGGTGGAATATCATGCAAAAAGGCAAAGCATGGATCAGATGACTGTCATGACTGTCATAGGTATGAGTCTGTGCCACTTTCAGGTATTTTTAATACACATATATATGTATGTATGTGTGTGTTATGGATTTAGTCCTCCAGGCTTCCTAAGCTCCAGGATAGCTCCCTGAAGGACCCTGTCTATCTTGAGCACAAGACTGTCCAATCTCAGGCTCAAGGGGCTTCCCCAACTCTGGAGAACAGCGGAACAGCTCCAGGAACCCTTTGCCCTGTGTGGTGAGAAATAGCAGTAAAGGACCACCTGGCATTGGGAGCCCAGGAAAGAAGTAAGAACATATTTGTTGGGAGCTTTGTTTATTAACAGTGTTTTCACACGTTCCCAGTCACATGCGGCCCGAAGGAAGCTCTCCACTTCACCTCTGCACTTGCAAAACGAATGCTGGAAAATTCCAGGCCTCCTGCAAAGCTGAGTAAGTGGGATCAAATCATTTGAAAAGGAAGAAGAAAGGATGGGAGGAAGGAAGGAAAGAGGAAGGAAAGAAGGGAGGAAGGAAGGAAGGAAGGAAGGAAGGAAGGAAGGAAGGAAGGAAGGAAAGAAGGAAGGAAGGAAGGAAGGAAGGAAGGAAGGAAGGAAGGAAGGAAATGAAACCCTTTCACAGGAGTCTGTGTGTTGTAAAACTTTTATCCTGAAGGACTTCCTCACCACCCTGGGGCTTTGAGCAAGGCCTGGTTACAGTTTTGGGAGCCCTCCTACCAGGGGACTTTCACTGTGGAAAACAGAGCTGTCCTCAATCCAAACCTGGGTTTGCTCACTCTTCTTAGCTTCACACATCCATTGATAGACTCACAGACCCAAGGGTGCTGTGCTCTAATTCTCTAAGTTTATGGATGAGGAAACTGAGGCCCAAGAGAGTTTAAGTGATTGATTCAAATCACAGGATCCTAGATAGACAGCCAGAAGGAGATTAAGAGGCTATTGGATCCAATCCCTTCAGTTTTTGTTGTTCAGTCCTTTCAGTCATGTCTGACTCTGTGTCCTCATTTGGAGTTTCCTAAGCAAAGGTACTGGAATGGTTTGCTATTTCTTTCTGCAGCTCATTTTACAGATGAGGAAACTGAGGGAAACAGGGTTAAATGGCTTGCCCAGGTTGACAAAGCCAGTGAGGATCTGGAGCCAGGTTTGAACTCAGGTCTTCCTGACTCCAGGCTCTGTGCTTTATTTACTGAACCACCTACCTGTTTCAAATCCCCAAATTACTGGTCATTAATTCATGGCTTCTAGGACCAAGGGTTCTTTCCCTGTTTTGTGTCTTGTATCCCTTGGACAGTCTAGTGAAGCCCATGGAACCATTCTCAGAATACTATTCTTAAATGAACGTTATATGAATGTTAAAAATTGTCTTCATGTGTAATTGGGGGAAAATATTATTAAAAATAAATGTACAATATAAAATATACAAGATTAAAAAGGAAACATAATATTGAAATAGTTATTGATATTTTTTTTAAAATAAGATCACAGATCCCAAGTTAAGAACATCTCCCCTCCCTTCCCTTCCTTTTCCCTTCTCTTCCAGTTCACTTTTACTTTTGGGAGTTGGGGGAGAAGGCAGGGATGACCGATGAGAGAAAGAAATTAAATTTTGCCTCCAGACCCAAAGCTTACATTTCCTGGAAAACTCTTAAGATGAGTTTAGGTAGTACTGATTTGTTTGAAGGTAAATATGCTTTTGAGTGAGCAAAAAAGTGATTAAAGCATTATGCAAAACACTGGGCTAAGCAAGGCAGCCCTTGGCCTCAAAAAGTTGATATTCTTCTCCCACTCATTTTAATTCTGAAAACGTGTTTAATAAGAATGTATGTGCATATAAGATTGCATGCTGTCTCGGGGAGGGAGAGGGAGAAAAGTTAAAATTTATGGAAGTTATTGTTGAAAACTGAAAACAAATAAATTAATCAATTAAAAAAAAGCTTACATTCAAACATGGGAGGTCACACCATGGAAGATTTCTACTGCAAGTAGGATGGAAAAGTCCCATGGTCCTTATGGTGCAGCAACAAAACAGATAGCAATGCCTCTTCTTTCATGGCATTTTCACCAATAAAATCATGTCATTTCTAATGAGTTAACCATTTGCCAAGGACTTTGGTAGTAAACATTTTCTTGAAGAGGAAGTCTTCAATACCTTAGAACCAGAGTTGCCTTTGACAATGTGGAAGGCTCAGGAAATGGTTGGATTTGGTCACCTCTATATTAAAAACATAAAAGGTTCTTTGACACTGAACTTAGAATGATTTTCAGCATACCATGCTTCCTCATGAAGTCCAGGGCTAGGAAGGATCTTGGTGGTCATCTCATCCAATCCCTTTCATTTTAAAAAAGAGGAAACTGAGCACATGATTGCACATGTATAACCTATATCAGATTGTTTGCTGTCTTGGGGAAGGGGGAGGGGAGGGAAGGAGAGAAGGAGAAAATATTGGAACTCAAAATCTTACAAAAATGAATATTGAAAACTATCTTTACATGTAATTGAAAAAATACTATTTATGTTTTCAAGAAAAGAAGAGGAAACTGAGACTTGGAAAAGTTAACTAGTTTCCCCAAGGTACCCTAGGTAACAAGCAACAGATCCTTGAGAGTCAAACTCTCTTCTTCTGACTCCAAACCCACACCTCTTTCCATTATTCCATACTGTCTTCTATAAGTTTTGCATTAGCTTATCTGAGAACATATTTTCTACCCAGTAGACTATAAGCTCCTTGAGGTCAGGGATTGTTTTTTTGTTTTGTTTTATCCCTAAACTTCAGCACCTAGGATAGTGCTTTGTACTCAGTGGGGGTTAGTGTTTGTTGAATGAATAAAAATTCAGATGTGAGATACAAAGATGGCACACACTAGTCAAGGCATCATCCTCAGGATGGTATTAATCTTAGAGAATGAGGGACAAACAGCAAGAACCAACAACAATGAAGATGGTGAAAGGCATCAGAATCGTGGCATGTGAGAAGAGGCTGAAAGAACTATTAAGGTGAAGAAGACTCAGGGAGAAGCATAGCTATCTTAGGCAGGAAAGTAGGTGTCATAGCGGATGGAGCGATAGATATAGACTCTTAAATGGAAAAGTTCAAAGTCTTGCCTCAAACACTAACTAGCGGTCACATCCTGGGCAAGTCCCTTGACCTCTCTCTGCTTTGATTTCTTCTTCTGTAAAACAGGGATGATAGCATCTGCCTCCCAAGATTTTTGTGAGGATAAAAATGAGATCATATATGTAAGGCATTTTGCAAACCTTCTTTATAAATGTTCACTATTACAATTATCATGCAAGTATATGAAGGGCTGTGCCATCAGAAAAGAAAATAAACTTGGTCAGGTACCTCCCAGAAGGGAAAAGGAAACACTTCCTAACCAAAAGAGCTCTTCCCAAGTGACATGAGATGCCTTAGGCAGTCAGTGAGTTTCACTTTTGTGGGGGTGCTCAAAGAAAGGCAGGGCAGTCAGTCACGTGTTGGAAATGAAGCAATAAATAAAGGAAATGGCATTGATTAAGCACGTATGGTATACAAATACAAAAAAGTAAAGACAATCCCTGCCCTCAGGGATATATTATGTTCTATTAGGAAGAGACCATCCATACAGTAGTGACTAGAAAGAGTTATGATAAGAATGGCTAATATGTATAGAGTATTTTAAGATTTGTAAAGAACTGTTGATTTCTTATTTCACTTGATCCTCACAACTCTCTGAGGCAGGTGTTCCTGTCCTTTTCATTTCACTGAGAAGGAAACAAAGACTTACCCCTGGTCACAGGGGTAGGAAGTTATTGAGATGGGATTTGAACTCACGTCTTCCTGACCTCAAATCCATCATTCTGCCCACTGTTCCTCTTCTAATCAGGTACAGTTTGAATTCGATAAATAGTCTTTGAAATTATTTTCACCCAGGTGCATGTATTGGAGCCTGCTCAAGCCAGAGAGCCAATTTTTAAATTTGCGGTGTGAGCATTTGCACCTCAGAAATCCCCAAATGTTTCGAACTAGGTCTTATTTTTCTGTTTTATTGATTGTCTAGACTTGAGAAAGTGATGAGGGAAATGCTGATAATAGGTTAAACTTAAAAGTTTAACATTTTAAAAGTTTAATTTCTTTCAAAGTGCATACATGTTTTAAAGAGAGCCAGTTGTTAAACTTTTGCCAGCACATCCTTGCTTCTACCTCTGAGACTCCATGATTCTGTGAATCAACAGTACTCGTCCTTACGTGGGCAAAAAAACATTGAAAGAATCCTCAAGACTAACCACCTCTGACTCAGAATCAGGCTCTCTTCCTGTGTTCCTGATTCCACTGGCTAGAGCCAAGCAGGGCAAAAGCTTCTTAGCAACTAGAAAACAACACTTTGAG
Organism: Notamacropus eugenii; assembly: GCF_028372415.1. Taxonomy (NCBI): domain Eukaryota; kingdom Metazoa; phylum Chordata; class Mammalia; order Diprotodontia; family Macropodidae; genus Notamacropus; species Notamacropus eugenii. The sequence goes on from NC_092876.1 coordinate 36,459,107, forward strand.
AGGGGAGAAGGCTACCCTTTAGCTCTCCAAGTATCTGACTCTAGGCACTAATTCATGCCCACAGTTGGTAGCCTGTTTAGAAGTCATGGTTTTGGGGTTTCCTTGCCCTTTCTTCCATAGCCCCAGGTAAGTAACTGATTGTGGACACTTCCCATCCAAGGGTCTTCTTTCTACCTCTTCCCCTACCAGCCTTTGGGCTACCTGCCCTGGAGTCTTGATCTTTCTCATTCATTCATTTAGCTAATAGGTATTAATGCTCATTAATAATACTGTGTTGACACTTATTAATTAATAATTATTCATTCTAATACAAGTCATTTGACAGCATGATTTCTCATAAGGCATCATAAGCAAAGGAAACACCCTGGAATGAAAGGAGATGACCAACCCTTACTCAGGCCTTTACAAAGATGTCCCTAGTTCTATCTCTGCATTCATTTGTAAGGGGCTCTTCTCAGCCATATGATTAACAGACTGAAATCAGTTATAGAATGTCTATACATGTTCTATCCAAGGCACTTCCCTTACATATCATCATGTCTGCACTGGAATTCAGCTTCCTAGTGGTGGGGTGGTAACCATGGTTACACAGACCAGGGGACAGCCCCACATCAGTTTATTGGGACCTTTCCTAGGGGAGGCTGATGAGTTTGGACCCCTGTAGATTGCACCCTACCTTACTGACTGTGAATATAAAACTTAAGAATATTGGAGGCTTGCCTGAGGCTCAGAAAGGGTACAAAGGGTAGGTCCTGGGGGAGCTTTGATAAGATCTTACTCCTGTCCTCATGGAGGAATCTAGCAGGGAGATGTAACTCAAGCACAGACAATTGCAATACAGGAGTCTTACATAATAAGTATATTGAAAAGTGCAATGGAAAGAATGATCTACTTGGATTCAGAGGACCTGGGATCATTCTGGCTCTGAGACTCTTTTCCTGATATGGATTAGATGAAATCAATGCCCCTTCTAGGTCTAAATAAATGATCCTATGTTCAATCAGTCAGTTAAGAAGTATTTATTAAACAGTTACTATCAGAACTATGCTTAAGGAAGTTTATTCTGGTAGGGGAATACAGGATGGATTGAAGGGGTGAGACAAAGGAGAGACTAGGGATAGGAAGATCAATGAGGAGGCTATTACAATAGTCCAGGCAGGTGATAATGAAACCTTGTATTAGAGCTAAGGTAATGGGGATAGAGGAGAGAAGACAGATAACCCCAAAGCTAAGGTTATGAAAACTAGAATGAATGATGATACTACAGGTAGAAATACTACCTTAGTGTTCATAGGATCACAGTCCCTTTCGAAAGGACTCCTCCTTTTACAGATGAGGAAACTGGGCTCGAAAAGGTTAGGTGACTAACTTAAAATCAGAAGAATCAGAAGTGGGCTTTGAACTCAGGTTCTCAGACTTCCTTTCTAATATGCCATGCTGTCTGACTAACAAGTAAAAGGAGAGGGTTGAACTTGATGACTTCTAAGGACCCTTACAGCTCAAAATATATAATTCTATGTATTTGAGGGAGCTCCTAGATATTCAGACCATACCTGAAGGAATGAATCTACTACTGTGATGTCTAGAACTACTGAGTAAGTGTTTTCTCCAGGTCACATGGAGAGTAAACCTCAGAGGTAAGATCTGAATTCAAGGTTTCTGATTCCAGAGTCAGGGGTCTTTACCCTGTAGCAGCTACTACATAGGTAGGGAAGAGGTCTCACTCAGAAAAGTTTGATTTGTTTCAAGCTTTTAAGGTCATAGGTGAAGAGGCATTGATAGACTAGAAAACTGGAAGTTTGTAGCCTAGAAGCTTCTACACATAAAAGAAAGAGATATGTCATGGTGGTTTCCAGAGAAAAGTCAAGACAGGAAGGAGGGAGTACTAGGTAGAAAGAAGGAGGAATAGACCAGAGAACAGACAAAATGGTGGACAGAGGCTCTATGAAGGTGGAATAGGGAGGGTGGAGAAGCTTAAGGTTTTCTGGATTACAACAAAGGGGGATAATAAGCGCAGTTTTTGATATGTTGATCTCGAGGAGTCAGACCTCTGTAAACAGGTGGAAATTCAAGTCTAGACCTTCTTAGAGAGATAGAGACTAAAAAGGGGCAGTGAGTGAGATGGTCAAGGGAGAGAGGCCATAGATCCACCCATTTTAAGGGACTAAGATCAGGATGAGGAGTCATAGAAGAAGACAGAGATAGAAGTACTAGCAGTATATGGTATCTCTGAAGCTAAGGGAGGAGAGAATATCCAGGAAGCAAGAGTGATCAATGCTTTCTGTGGAGGGGTCAAGAGGAATGAAAACTGGTGGAAAAAAAAAGATTTATCAATTAGGAAGTCATGAGTGAGAGGACCTGAGATGGAATCCCAGTTCAACAACTTTCTCTCTGTGTGATCTTAGGCACAACACTTTGCTTCTCTGAGATTCAGTTTCTCAATATTTAAAATAAAGAAGTTGGATTGGATGATCATTAAAGTTCCCTCTGTCTCAAAGTCCTATAATCTTATATTAAAGGAGAAAGAAGTGAAAGAGAGAAAAAGTTCCAGTCAAAAATTGGGACAGGAAAACAATTGCAAGTCTTGAAGGGTTAACAAGTTTATATATTGAACTCATTCATTCATTAAAAATTCACTGACTACCCCCATGCGCCTAGCACTGTGCTGATGGTTCTTAGGATAAAAAAGAGGACATGCCCTTGGCCCTTACCTCTCTGGACTGACAGTGGGTCATAGTGAGTGGTGTGAGATACAGGACACCAAAACTGACCTGTGACTTTCAGGTGTACCACCTTAATTTGTGTTGCTAAGACCATCCTCAGTCTCCAGAGATGCAGAATCACAGAATGTCAGAACTGGTCACTGAGCTGAACCCACGGCTGAGAATCCTCAGAACTACATCTCCAACAAGTGGACATCCAGGCTTTGATCAAAGAACCTTTGGTTGTTAGAAAGATTTTCTTGAAACTGAGTCAATTTGTCTCATTCGACCTCCTTCCCAATTAAACAAGAAAAAGAAAACCCTCAGAACAAATATGCATAATGCAACAAACCAAATTCCCCCATTGGCCTTGGCCAAGAATATCTTTCAGATCTCTCTCTCATCTGGCAGGAGGTAGGTGACGTCTTTCATCTTCAGTCTTCTTAACTCATATTTTCTCATTGCGCTGATCAAGTTCTAACATCCTTCAAAGTTGTTTTTCCTTACAACATTGGTGTTCAGGAGAACATTGTACACAGTAACAACAAGACTGTGTGATGATCAACTCTGATAGACTTAGCTCTTCTCAGTAATACAATGATGTAAGACAATTAATTCCCAAATATTCATGATGGAAAATGCTATCCACATCCAGAGAAAGAGCTATGGAGTCGGAATGCACATCGAAGCAGACTGTTTTGGTTTTTTGTTGGTTTGTTTTGTTTTTCTTTCTCATGGTTTTTCCCTTTTGTTCTGATTCTTCTTTCACAACATGACTAAAGTGGAAATATGTTTAATATAGTTGTACACGTATAACCTAAAAAAACACCAACAACAACATTGGTGTCATTGTACAAAATTGCCATCATAGGTCTGCTCACTTCACTCTGCATTAGTTCATAGACATCTTCCCAATTTTCTCTGAAACTATCCATTTTGTTATTTCTTATGACACAGTAATATTCTATTACATGAATATATGCAGTAATTTGTTTGACCATTCCCTTTTAGATGGGTACATCCTTGGTTTCCAATTTTTTGCTGCCACATTTTTTATATATGGGTCCTTTTCCTCTTTTTTTGATTTCTTTGGGGGTGCACTACTAGTAGTGACATCAGTGGGTCAAAGAACATGTACAGTTTAGTAACATTTGAGGCGTAGTTCCAAATTGTTCTCCAGAATGGCTGAACCAATTCAAGTTCCACCAACAGTGCATTAGTTGTCTGTTTTTCTATAACCTCCTCAACATTTGTCATTTTCCTCTTTTATTGTCTTTGACGGTCTAGGGTGTGAGGTAGAACCTCTGGGTAGCTTTAGTTTGAATGTCTTTAATTTTTAATCTATCATTCCCCCCATGTGATTATTGATAGCTTTGATTTCTCCTTTTGAAAACTGCCTATTCATATCCTTTGGTCATTTATCTACTAGGCCATGGCTTTTATTCTTATAAACTTTCATCAGTTCCTTATAAATCTTTGAAATAACAAACATTCATTAAACACCTACAGTATGCTAGGCATTGTGCTAAGCAGCTAGGTGGCGCCATAGTGCATAGAGCGCCAAGCCAGGAGTCAGGAAAATCTGAATTCAAGTGTGACCTCAGACACTTCCTAGCTGTATGACCCTAAGCAAGTCACTTCACTCTGCCTCAGTTTCCTCATCTGTAAAATGATTTGGAGAAGGAAATGCAAACCACTCCAGTATCTCTGCCAAGAAAATCCCAAATGGGGTTATGGAGAGTCAGATGTGACTGAAACTACTAAATAACAAGGGCTAAGCCCTGGGGAGACAAAAAGAGGCAAAAGAATCCTTGCCCTCAAGGACCTTAAAATCTAATGAAGAACGCAAACAAATATGTGCAGACAAGCTATATACAGAATAAATTGGAAATAAAAAAAGATGAGGCATTAGAATTGAGAAGTTGTGAAAGGCTTCCTGTAGAGGATATAAGACCTGTTTTTTAAATCAAAGAAATTCACTGCAAAGATTTTTCTCAGGTATCTGTTTCTCTTCTAATTGTAACTGTATTAGATTTGTTTGTGCAAAACCTTTTTATAGAATTTATATAATCAAAATTGTTCATTTTATTTTCTGGGATCTCGATTTTTTTTTTCATGTGAACTCTTCCCTTTTCTTTGTTTTTTCTTTGCTGCTCTAGTTTGCTTAGGATGTCCCTCTTTATGCCTAAGTCAGGTACCCGTTGGGAGTTCATCTTGGCATCTGGTGTGAGATTTCAATCTCATTGCTACAGAGAAGTTTCCCAGAACTATATATTTGGCCATTGTCTCTTTCCTGAACTCCAAGATCGTATCATTAGCAGCTTCTTGGACATTTCCAACTAGACATCTATGAGCAACTCAAACACAAACTCAGTGTGTTCAAAAGAGAACTCATTCTCTCTCCTACCCCCATTTTACCTTCTTCCTAATTCTCCTTTTTCTGTCAAGGACACCGCCATCTTCCTTCCAGCCACTCAGCTTTGTAACCTCAGAATGCATTCCCAACTCTTCACTATCCCCCCACCCTACCTAGTCACTGAGTGATCGAGTCTTATTGATTCTACTTCCATATCTCTAATATTTTTCCCCTTCTCTCCCCTTACATGGCCATCATATTAGATCAGCTCCCCATTACCTCTCATCTGGACTATTTTAATTGTCTCCAAAGTGTTGTCCCTTCTTCCAGTCTCTTCTTTCCTCACCTGGTTCTCTATATAACCACAAAAGTAACATTCCTGAAATATAGGTTTGACTATGACTCCCTCTTCCTCTCCCTCCCCACAATAAACCAGTGTCTCGCTATCACCTTTTGGATCAATGGCAAACTCCTGTTTGACGTTTAAAGACCTTTACAACCTGGATCCCTCCTATTCCATCTCCCATCTCTGTGTCTTTGCAAAGATTGTTCACCATGCCTGGAATGTATTCCTCATCTCTGTCTCTTAGAATGTCTAGTGTCCTTCAAAGCCTAGCTCTCATATCATTTCTTATATGAGATCTTTCATTATCCTTCCCTTCTCCCCTCTCTCTTTCCCTAATCCCCTCTCCTCTCCTCTCCTTGAGATACCTGCAAATTACAACTGATCTCTCCAGTCCTGACAGTGAGGAGTGGGAGAAGAAAAGGAAAGCTGTCTTGGGTGGGGAAGGGGCGAGAGCCTCCTGCTCTGTTCTGGGCATTAGGGACAGCAGGCTGAGCCAGAGAGAGGACAGAGATAGAACAAATGAATAGAGCTCCTTGGGTCTGTAAATTGTGCTGAGGCCTGGTCAGGGTACAAATGAATTGTTAAAATACACACACAAACACACACATCAGAGTGGAGTCTGCTTTTCCTGCTTGGCCTTTGGAATCTGTGGGTGGACTGGAGCGGGTAGGCAGAGAGTGAACCCCCACCCTGCTCTCTGGCCGGCTGGCTCACTGCTGGGCCTGGGCAGGGCTGTGTGGTTCAGAAGTTTACAGGACTGTTTGTGTTCTTGGAGCTGGCGGCCTTGAAGCCAGGGGGGGACAGACTCAGAAAGGAAAATAATACTCTGGTGCTTGAGCCTTTCCTTAGAGATTTTATTTTTCCTCCTTTGGCTTCCCAGCTCTAGGCTAAATGAATGGTGCTCATTAAAAACCCTACCCTGCCATACCCCTTGTGGAGAAGTGCAAAGTGGTGTGTTTGTGTGTATGTGTGTGTGTGTACGTGCGTGTGCACGCACGCGCGTGCACTCACACACACACATGTGCCTGCATATATGGGGGTGGAATGCCTGTTTTCTATTTTTGTAGGCACATGGATTCTGGACAGCCTAGAGAAGAGGCTTTGTCCTGCTCCCGCCCCCAATGAATGGGGATGTGTGTGTGGGGGGGTGATGATTGACTATGTCTGTCTTCATAATTCTGTGTGGTTTTCGTTGCTCCAGCCAAAATGTGTCTGCCATAAGCGCATGGTTTTTATAAATGTGTTTCTAGTTCATGAAAAACAGCGTTGTTGTGTCTCTGAGTTGGTGGATCCCCTACTTTATTCTTCCTTTCCTAGACTTGTTAAACACACACGTGCGCGCATGCACACACATGCACACACACGCACACACACACACCACTTTTTTTTTTTTTAACAGAAAAGACACAGTGAGATTGCTAAAAGCTCCCCTAGCAGTGAGGGGACTAGGCTGATTTCTTGGTCATTGTGGGACCCTGAGTTGATGATGTAACCTCTCTGTCATCTCTTAAGCTGCCTCCTCCCCGTCCCTCCCTCCTTGGGAAGTTGGTCCATGGGAAGACTAGTGAAATCCATCCCAGCCTTGAAGAGATGGGGCCCAGCTGTCTTTGGACCAAGGAGAGAACACATTTTGTTTTAATGACAGTGCAGCTTGTGGTCCAATGGCAAGAACTCTGGATTTGGAGGCAGAAGGCTTGGGTTTAAATCCCAGCTTTGTGGATTGCTATGACCCTTCTATAAACAGCCCTTCATCTCTCTGGGTCTCATTTTCTTCCTGTCTACATCAAAGGTGGTGGACTCGATGGCCCCTAAGGTCCTTTCCACCTCTGTGAACTCTAATTGGTGTCTAGCTTTTCCTGGACCTACCTACCTCACAAACCTTTTTTATTTTTTAGAGTACATGTTTTCACCTTGTCAGAATGACTGTGAGAAAAATTAAAAGGCAGAGCAAATAGAGGGCTGGATTTGATGTCAGGGAGGCTTTGGTTCAAATCCCACAATTACTAGCTGTGTGACCTTCAGTGTAATCAAATTCAATAATATATATGAATCACCATACAAATATAAGCCATTAAAAAAACTGGCATAGGCAATTCCAGACAAAGAAAGGGCACATAAGGGGTCACATTCCCTGACCCCTCCCCAAGAATATGGGCTAGCAAGAAAATTTCCAGGAAAAAAAAGAAGAGGGATTGCATTCATTTCTGATTTTTCCTTCCAAAGAAATAAACTTTTTTAAAAAACTTTTTTCTTTCCTTTCCTTTGTTAAAAGCAAATGCCAACCAAAGGAACTGGTAAGGCCAATAGAGGAGGGGAAAGAAAAAGAAGGGGATGGAAAAGAAGGAGAGGAGAAGAGAAGGAGGAGAGAGGAGAAATGGGGAGGGAGGAGGAAGAGGAGAAGGAGGACAGGCAGGCAGCTGAGGTTTGGAATAAGCTGGATTTTTCTCCTGGAAGTGAACAAGGAGAAAGTGAAGACCAGCTGTAATAGCATTTAAATAATGAGGTCCATTACCGCAGCGCCGCAAAAGAGCACTAGAGTGTGGGAGAGAGATATTCCATGTTTTCACAACGGGAAAACTGTCAGGTTTTCAAATATGGAATACTGCTCCCTGTATTTCCAATGATACGTTCCAGCAGCTGCATTTGCTTCCAGCTGCACCAACGAAGAGCTCAAGGCTATCACCGAGGCTCACTCGGTTTTTCCACACGCGGTTTTCCCAGCTTTCCCGATACTCAATCCCGGATGGGACTGATACCTCTAATTCCCTGCTATGCCCCTGCAAAGACTCCGGAGAGCCTCGAATTCCCAGTGCACACGAACCGTTTCCACTCTCAATCCTTTTCCCATCCCTGGCTTGCTTTGGGCTGCACTCCAAACCTCTGTCAGGGAGAGAGGAAGGAGAGACTGGTCTCACACTCAGAGTCATGTAAGGCTGGACTTTCCTGACAGTACCAATGCGGAAGGACAGCCCTTCCCCTGCCCCCGCCGAGAGGGCACTGCAGAGACCCTTTCTGCTGAGAACAGCAGGGGCAGGGAGGCAGGAGGAAGACCTGGGTTCCAATTCTGCCTCTGACCCTTACTAGCTGGGAGACCATGAGGTCAGTCTCTTCATTGCCCTGACCCACACTTTCCTCATCCCTGAAATGGGGTTGAGGGAGAGTGATAACCATACCAGTAATATCGTCTTTGTGAATCCTAAAGGAAATGAAGTATTTAAAGTGGTTGCAAACTTGAAAGCAATAGAACCATCAACTACCATGGATTTAACCAATACAAATTCCATTTTAGGCTCTGCTCCTGAGAAGCCTCCTGAAATGGAATGATAGAGAGCTAGACACTCCCCTTCTAAACTCTTATCTGCAGAGGATCAGAGAAGGGGTCTTAGGGCCCCATGCCTCCACGATGGTTATTCATTTTACACAGATCTTGGGTACAAACTTGGTTGTGTCTAATCTCACATTCTTTTAGGGACAACTTTCTGAAAGGACTCAGTATCTCCCTATCCTCTCATCTCTCTATCTCTCTATCTCTCTATCTCTCTATCTATCTATCTATCTATCTATCTATCTATCATCTATCTATCTATCCATTTGTCCCTCTATTCATCCATCTATCTATCATCTGTCTATCTAATCATCCGTCCATCCATCCATCCATCTGTCCATCTGTCCATCCATCCGTCTGTCTATCCTATGTATGTATGCATGTATCTATCTATCTCTGTATATGTATATGTTTATCCGCTTATACATACAGATATACACACACATTCAATGAGTATGTATTAACTAGTAGGTGTTGAGTTTGTAAAAAAAAAAAAAAGAAAAAGAAAAAGAAAGAGTTCCTGCCTTCAAAGAGTTTACGTTCTATTGGGGGAAGGGAACACTAGGTACCTAGAAAATGAAATACCAAGTAGTTACAAAGTCATTTCTGAGATTGGGTAAGGCATTAACAACTGGAGAGAGGAAGATTCCCTATCAGAAATGGGACATGATCTGAGTTTTGAGGGAAGTTAGATGTCCTAAGAGGAGGAGGGAATGCAATCCAGGTACAGGGGAACAGCCTGAACAAAGGTATCAAAACAGGAGGTGGAATGTTATGCATGGAGAACAACAAATAGACCAGTTTCTCTGGAGCATGAAAGAGAGGAATGTGAAGTAAGCCTGGAAAGGTGGCTTAGAATCTACCAGACTGTGAAGGACTTTATCTTGGCTATGGTTGTTACATTTACAATCAGTTTTAAAGGGATTTTGTCTTCTCTAAGCTTAAATACTCCCATCCCTAGTTATCCAGTTCATAAGTAAGCAAGCATTGAAGCTCTTTCTCACCATGAGATGCTAAGTACTAGAAGGATTAATTAAATGTGTCATCCCTGCCTCCATCATTTAATAGTGGAACCTATTGTGTTGGGAGATGACATTAGGTGGAGGTCATCAAGTTCTGAAACTTTGTAGAGCCTCTGGGAAATTCATGATAATTCAAAAGCTTTTGGTTTAATCATGTTCCCAGGAAAAAAACAAGTGAATGAAGAATGCCTATTGGCCAGACTCCTATATGTAACTTTCTTCATCAGTTTATCTTGGGCAGATATAGCAAATGTCTAATGGATTTGAATAGGAGGAGGAGAACAGACTGAATTTCGTTTGAGAAATTCCAAAGGGTTTTTTTTTAATGTACCCAAATTTAAACAAAGGTTCATTTAAAAACATTTTTTTCAATTAACAAAAATCTATTTTTACTCCTCTTCCTTCCCTATGAGGAAACAAAATGAAGAACAAAATATTTGTAGCAAATACAGAAAAAATTTCCACATTGGCCATGAACAAAAAGTACTTCTCAATCTGCAACCTGAGTTCATCATCTGTGGGTAGTGTACCTCATTACTTATCCTCCTCATGAATTTTGGTTGGTCACTTGTGTTGGTTAGAATTCTTAAGTCTTACAAAATTGTCCCTGCAATGAAATTGTTGTTCTATAAATTATTCTCCTAATTCTGTCCACTTCGCTTTGCATCAGTTCATTTACAAGTCTTCTCAGGTTTCTCCGAAATTGTCTTTTTCTTTTTGCATTTTTAAAAATCTCATTTAATCCTCACTACAACCCTTCAAGGTAAGGGCTATTATTGTCCCATTTTGCAGATGAGGAAACCGGGCTAACAGAGGTTAAATGACTTCCCTAGGGTCACCCAGCTAGTGTGTGTCATGTCAGATTTGAATGTATGTTTCTTTTTCAAAATTATTTATTTTTAGTTTTCAACATTCATTTTCATAAGATTTTGAGTTTTAGATTTTCTCCTCCTCCCTCTCTTCCCAAGATAGCATGCAGTCTGATACAGGATCTGCTTATACATCCATATTAAACATATTTTCATATTAGTTATGATATAAAGAAGAATTAGAACTAATGGGAGGAACCATGAGAAAGAAGCAACAAACAAAACAAGAGAAAAGGAGAGCATGTTTCCATCTGCATTCAGACTCCAAAGTTCTTTCTCTGGATATGGACAGCATGAGTCTTCTGGAGTTGTCTTAGATCCTTACATTGCTGAGAAGAGCAAAGTCTATCAAAGTCAGTGTGTTACTGGGTACAATATTCTCCTGGTTCTGCTCATTTCACTCAGCATCAGTTCATATAGGTCTTTTCAGGTTTTTCTGAAGTCTGCCTACTCATCATTTCTTATAGCACAATAATATTCCGTTACAATCAAGTACCACAACTTGTTCAGCCATTCCCCAATTGATGGGCATCCCCTCAATTTACAATTCTTTGCCATCACAAAAAAAGAGTTGCTATAAATAATACATGTGGATCCTTTTCCTGTTTTTATGATGTCTTTGGGAAACAAAGGGTATGCAGAGTTTTATAGCCCTTTGGGCATAGTTCCTAATTGTTCTCTGGAATGTTAAGATCAGTTCACAACTCCACCAACAATGTACCAGTGTTCCAGTTTTCTCACATGGTCTTCAACATTTATCATTTTCTTGTTCTGTTATGTTAGTCAACCTGATAGGTGTGATGCGATACCTTAGAGTTGTTTTGATTTGCATTTCTCTAATTAATAGTGATTTAGAGCATTTTTTCATATGACTACAGATAACTTCAATTTCTTCCTCTGAAAACTGCCAGTTGATATACTTTGACCATTTATCAGTTGGGGAATGATTTGTATTCTTATAAATTTGACTCAGTTCTCTATATATTTTAGAAAGGGGGCCTTAATCAGAGACATTGACTGTAAAAATTGTTTCCCAGGTTCCTGCTTCCCTCCTAATCTTGGCTGCATTGGCTTTGTTTGTGCAAAATGTTTCAATTTAATGTAATCAAAATCATCCATTTTGCATTTTGTAATATTCTCTCTCTCCTGTTTGGTCATAAATTCTTCCCTTCTCCATATATCTGACAAGTAAACTATTCCATACTCTCCTAGTTTGCTTATAGCCATCAGTCTTTATAGCTAAAATCATGTGCCCATTTTGACTTTATCTTGGGTGTAAGGTGTTGGTCTATGACTAGTTTCTGCCATACTATTTTCCTGTTTCCCCAGCAGTTTTTGTTAAATAGTGAATTCTTATGCCAGAATCTGAGGTCTTTAGATTTGTCAAATAGTAGATTACTATAGAAACTGACTATTGTGTCTTGAGTACCTAACCTATTCCACTGACCGGTGGGTCAGTATTTGTTAAATACCACTGTATTTGTTAGACAGTACCAAATAGTTTTGATGATTGCTGCTTTATAATACAATTTAAGATCTAGTACAGCTAGGCCACCTTCCCTTGCATTTCTTTTCATTAATTCCCTTGATATTCTGGACCTTTTGTTCTTCCAGATAAATTTTATTATTGTTTTGTTTCTAGCTCTATAAAATATTTTTTAGTAGTTTGATTGGTTTGGGCTGAGTAAGTAATTTAGTTTAGATAGAATTGTCATTTTCATTACCTTAGCTCAGCCTACCCATGAGCAACTGATATTTTTCCAATTATTTAGATCTTACTTTATTTTTGTGAAAAGTGTTTTGTAATTGTGTTCATATAATCCCTGGGTTTGTTTTGGCAGGTAGACTCCCAAATATTTAAAGTGTCTACAGTAACTTTAAATGGAATTTCTCTCTCTTATCTCTTGCTCTTGGGCTTTGTTAGTAATATATAGACAGGCCGATGATTTATGTGGGTTTGTTTTATATCCTGCAACTTTGTCGAATTTGTTTATTATGAAATTGTCCTTTTCATCATTTCTTATATCAAAATAGTATTCCATTACATTTATAGACTTGTTTATCCATTCCCCAATAGACAGTCAACCCCTTAGTTTCCATTTCTTTGCCAATACAAAATGAGTTGCTATAAATATTTTGGTGCATATGGATCCTTTTTCTCTTTCTTTCATCTCTTTTGGGATAGACCTAGTAGTGGTATAGTCAGGTTAAATCATATTCACAATTTACTTTTGGGACACAGTTCCAAATTACTCTCCAGAATGGCTAGACCAATTCACAAGTCTACCAATAGTGCTTTAATGGTCCTGCTGTCTCACAGTCCCTTCAATTATCATTTTCCTTTTTTGTTAACATTGTTAACCTGAAGGGCATGAAGTTGAAACTCAGAGTGGCTAAACAGACTTACTTAATAGTGATAGGGAATAAGGCTGTGATTTCTTTGGTCTAAATAAAATAAAAATAAAAGTATAATACAGATATATATATATATATATATATATATATATATATATATACATATGATAAATATAATTCCTCGATGCAGAAACTCCTACTGCCAGTGCTGGTTGGTATCTCTGTTTTTGCAACTTAACATCTTAGAGAGTTGCAGAGGGAACTCAGAGATTAGGTGACTTGCCCAGCGTCACAGAGCCAGGATGTGGCAGAGATGGGACCAGAACCCAAATTTTCCTAGCTTCAAGGCTAGTCCTCTCTATCCACCACACCAAGATATTCCTCATTTTTAGAATTTAAGTCATTATTAGTGTATTTTACTTCGTATCACTTCACATTTTCCACTGCATCATCTCATACCCCAGAGAGCCATTCCTGAATGGCATTCCTGAAAATGACAGAGAAATAATAAACAAAAATAACGAGGAAAAAAGTTCTAGAAAACTAACAAACACAACAGCGGTCAGATGTCATAAGTAGCAGCATTCCACCAGATCTACAAAGAAGCATGAGGATATTTTTTCTCCTATCAGGTCTTTGGACCAAGTTCGGAAGGCGTAATTTTGGAGCAGTTGACTTCAATTGTTTCATTATTGTTACATCTATTTCCATTGTTGCAATCCTTGTATATATTTTGTTACTGGTTCTGTTTACTCCCTTTTACATTGGTTGTTGCCTCATCCCCTTTGTGTGCCACATTTGGTTTAGCCACTCTCTAGTCAATGGAGGACCCTTCTTTTTAGCATTAGTAGTACCTTAGCTTTTTGGTGGCATGGCGAAACATAGCAAAATAGAACATTACAGTTCCTAAAGTACTGAAATTGAGTTTTACCCAAATGGCAACAGAGAGGCATATGGTGAGGGTGAGGAGGTTGTAATACATTGTGGACAGAGAGGGAAGAGAATTGAAATAATTTGTTGTTGTTTTCAGTAAAGTCCAATTCTTTTGGGGTTTTCTTCGCAGAGATAAGGAAACTGAGGTAAACAGGACTAAGTGACTTGTCCAGGGTGACTCAGCTAGTAAATGTCTGAGGCCAGATTTGAAGTCAGATGCTGAGTCTCCCTGACTCCAGCCAGCACTCCATCCACTTCCCTTTGGAATCTGGGAGGCTACAAGACAAACAAAAAATCAAAGTGGTCCCTGCCCTCCGACGGTTTACATTTTAAAGGAAGTGTTACCGGAAATCAGAGATAATGGAACAAGTCCCTAAATTAAATACCCCAAGGTAAAACAAAAACAAACCCCCCTCAGTAACCTTTGCAAAGAACTTTCTAATTCATTATCTCTATAGATCTTCCCAACCGAGATGTGAAAGTATGAGTCATCTCACTCAGTCACCCAGCAAGAGAAGGTCTAGAACCCACATCTCCTAATTCACTGTTTCTCCCCCACCCCCAAACTATAACATCACTGAATTTATAGCTGATAAGGATTTCCAAAGATCAGCTCGTCATTCTCCCGCCTTCATTTCATAGACGAGGGACTGAAGGTTTACCAAAGCTCTTTCCATAGAACTCATGAGTTTGTGAAAATGGAAAGTTAGGCATAATTTTAAAGTGCTATGAAGGTTATCAAACGCTTAACAAATGCTATCTTGTATTATCCTCACAACAACCCTGGGAGGTAGGTACAATTGATGTCCCTACTTTACAGACGAAGAAACTGAGGTTAAAATGATTTGCCCCAGGCAACATATCTATCTGGGGCTGAATTTGAACTCAGGCCGTCCTGACTTCTGAGCCCAACACTCGGTTCACCAGGTCACCTATCTGTGAATGTGACGTGATGGTTAATGACTTTTTTTTCTCAGTCATCCTTTTTTTTTCTTTTTTGGTGGTGGTAGTGTAATCATACGGTCCATAATTTTTCCCAAATGTTTGGCATCCTTTCCCCTTCCAAGTATCTTTGAGAACTTCTCTTTTCGTGTACTTGTATCAATGCCTACCCTACTGTGTTGCTTCCAGCATGAGCCTCCCTTGTAAATCCTTGGTCCAGTCCAGTTGTTTTTCCCATCTTTGTTCTCATCAGAGTCATTTTGATTTCCTCCAGGAGCCCTTAGGAGATGGGAATGTTAATTCGGATGTAGTGACTCCTCAGTCTGGGTGGGACAAGAGTTTGCATCTGTTTGTAGATAACACCGTGTTGACTACAAGCCCCAGAATGCTGAATATCCTACTAAAATCATCAATAAACATTTACCAGCTCATACAAAGCACGAGACACTCTGCTAAGCGCCCTGGGGATGGATGTACACAAAGAAGAAAAAGGCAGTCCCTGACTTCAGAGAGCTTACTATCTAATAGGGGAAGAAAACTATACACAAAAGAATGCAGAAGTTGAGGAGAGAGGGACTGCCTGAGGGTACCCAGCAAGGAGGTAAAATGTGAAGTGAAACCAACCTGAGGAACTGATAGTAAATGAAGAGTTAACTGGAAAGATGTTCAGTGTTAAAGCCGAATTGCCCTCCAGGATGATGAGATTTGAGGTGATGAAACCTTAAACACTAAAGAATTTGAACTATCTACACAGGAACTGCCCAGGCTATAATATACAGTTGAATGGACAGTTTACAGAACTGTTACCGACAGTGTGTGTTCGTCCTTTGTTGCTGAAGAAGACCATGCCATCAGAGAAATAATGACATGACTTGCACTTGACTTTGTTTTGAGTGAGGGAGGGCTGTGCAGGTCACCAGCCTCACTTCTCCTCCAGAGCCATCTGAATCCAGTGACCAGATATTCATCAGGATGACTGGAGACGACCCAGGATGAGGCAATTGGGGCAATTACGTGGTGCAGTGTGGACAGAGCACCAGGGCAGGAGTCAGGAGGACCTGAGTTCAAATCTCACCTCAGACACTTGACACTCACTAGCTGTGGGACCTTGGGCAAGTCTCTTACCGTCAGTACACATCTCATGGACAGATATTACCCCTCCAAGGAAATGAACTGAGCCCAAATTTGAATAGGAAAGCAAGAGTAGGATGGATTGCCTTTTGGACACTGCATTAGTCAGGGAATAAGCATTTATTAAGCACCAGGCTTTTAATGATCTCAAGACGTTTACTGAAACAAAAGTCCATTAATACCCCCTCTCCCCCCAATATTCTTCTAGTAATCAGTGAGAAGAATGACTAACAAAAGAGAGACTAGCCTAATCAGGCTGGGAGATAAAGGGGATAACCAATAGATAGCCTCTGTGTTCCATTGGTATCCCAGCAATGTGCAGAGATTTAGAGGGAGGCCCCAGCAAGTTGAGTGGACCCCCTGTAAGGAACTGCCTGGAGAACTGGGATAAGAAGTGTACGGGATGAAAGGGCATGGATGGGTGTCCATTTGCATCTTTGAAAGAAGTACTCACAATAATGAGATTATAGAGCCTTCCAAGGTTCTCACAAGCCAAAGAGGGTGGATAGAGCAAACCTCATTTTGCTCTCATTTAATAAATGAAGGAACTGAGGTTAAGTGAATTGCCCAGCGTTACAGAGTTAGTGAGCTGGCAGGTCTGTTGCTCATGGTTGCTCCCTAAAAATTAGGGTGTATAGCAGAGAGAGAAGAGGCAGCAGTGGTATAGAGAGAGAGTTGACCCCCAAAGTCCTCTGACACATACTAATTCTATGATCATGGGCCGGTCACTTAACTTCTGTGTCCTTGGGAACTTAGTAAAGCCCGAAGGCACAGAAGTTGCCCATCTCCATTGGTGGAGGGTGTTTCCACACTGGCTATTAGTTCCCCACACCGATGAAATTATATGTGGGGAATTAATCCCAGCATTCATTCCTCCCCCTCCCCCTTCTCTAGGAAGGACTTTGTATTGGTACAGAGTTTATAGCTTGTTGAAGGCTATTCCTAGCTCTCAACAAGCTTTTATTTATTTATTTATTTGGGGTGGGCTGGGGGTGGTGAAGCTGAGAGCCTAGAAAGTCTTTGCCTAAGGGCAAACAGTTTCCTGACTTGGTCCTCTCACCTTGGTGAGAGGGTGTGTGTGTGTGTGTGTGTGTGTGTGTGTGTGTGTGTGTGTGTCTGTGTGTGTGTGTGTCTGTGTGTGTGTGTGTCTGTGTGTGTCTGTGTGTGTGTGTGTATCTGTGTGTGTCTGTGTGTGTGTCTGTGTGTGTGTGTCTGTGTCTGTGTGTGTGAGACTGAGCCAAAACCATGGACTTGGTATCAGAGGAATTAGACTTGTGACCTTCAACACAGTCTCAGTTTCTTTGCCTGTAAAATGAGGGGATTAAACCAAGTAAAAATCTCTTTTAACTTGGATTACTGTGATCTTTTATAGAAATCAAATCCCAGACACCTAAAAGCAAACCCCGGATTTGGGTCCCTCACCCAGTCCCTGGGAAATTCAGAGGAAGAGGGCAGGGGTTCTGTCAAAAGCAGAGAGTCTGGGTTTTTACAAAATAAATAATTTTTTCTTGCCAGAAATCTTGAACAAGAAACGTTCTGTTCGTCTATCAAGGAAATTACAAGCCTTAGCAAATGTTATGGTTGCGGTGCATTTATTTTTGATTTAAAAAAATATGCAAATTTGTTTGCAAATTGGGCGCAGCCCTTTGCTTTCTGGCTGGCAGGCAGGGCTTCCCCCATGGCCCAGCGTGGTGGCCTGGCAGGCTGCCCTGTGGCCTGGCTTCCTGCTCTCCCCACCGCTGGCCCAGCCCTGCCCCCTACCTCTATTTCCACCCTTTCTCCCCTTCTGTCGAAGCAAGCTTGGACCAGGAGGGAGCAGATGGCAGAATTCTCTCTCACCTCTCCCTGGGTCCTGGGCTGGCGTTGGGGCCGGACCAGGGGACTAAGGAGGTTGGGGTAGGGCTTCTTCTCAGCTGAGAATGTCCCATTTCATACCCATCCCACCCTCATCTCTTCTCCCCCTCCCTTCTCCAATACCCAGACCTTGTAGTGGGTGCTGCTTGCTTGGGGTGTGATGGGGATTTGGAACCTCAGGGCAGCCAGGCTCTATTCTAGGTGTCATCTGGGCTGTGGTTGTGTGCAGGGTTGAGGAACTGTGTTATTGTGAGCTTTCAGGTAAGTCTTTTTGAGTTGTGGCTTCTGTGGCTTGTGAACTGTGTGGAATATAGCCAATGAGGAGTTGGGTATGGTGTTCCCTGAGCTGCGCTGTTGTAGGCTTCTGAGGTTGTGTACTGTTTGTTCCAGAAGACACCAATGGACTTTGGGGTGAGAGGTTGTGGTGTCCATGGCAGTGAGGGGTCTTCTTTGTGAGCTGAGTTCTTCTGGTGTTGGAAAGCCCTCAGAGGACTTTGGAAAAGCAGGATCTTGGAGGGTAGGGGACATAGGGGATGTTAGGGGATGTCTTATCAGTTGTGTGTGGTGGCTGTCATTGGCTCTTCCTAGAGTGACTTCCCCACCTTGGGGTTCACCAAATACCTTGACAGACTGGAGGTCTGTCAAAGCGGGGCACCTTTGAAGGCTGGTGGCCAAATACTGAATGTCACAGCAAGTGCGGATTCAATCCCAATCAGCAAACAAATGCCTATTACTTCGCTCAGGTGTATTTTAAGGGTTATGCTATTACATGTCGTGGACAGTGCTCACATCTCTTGTTGTGGGGTGCCTTATGTGAGGACACTTTGGGAGTTGTGTTTGGGTTGTTTGTTTTGTTTCATTTGCCTAAGTTGTGGACTGTGTTAAGGGTGGTTTCTTCTGGCTTGTCCCCTGCAGGGAGTGGAGCTAGGTTTTGTGGGGGTGGGTGGGGGTGGGGGTTGTGTGACAAGCCTCTGCCCTGGGTGATGATAAGCTTGGGATTTGCCCTCAGGTTGTGGGTAGCCAACTTTGTTCGGTGTTGCATTAAACCTTGTGTTGCAAGCTGAGTTACTTTGTGTTGTGTATCTCCAGGCAGGCGCTGTGTTGTTTTACTTTGTGTTGCATGCAGTTGTGTGTGTGTTGCTGCCGTGGCTTTTGCTCCTGGTCTTGTGTGTGTGTGTGTGTGTGTGTGTACTTCCCTGAGCTGTACACACGTGCATACACATACACAGGTAAACACAGACACACACAGAGACACAGACACATACAAAGACACAGACACACACAGACACACACACAGACACACACAGAGACACGCGCATACCCAGACACACACACACACAGAGATACAGACACAGACACACACAGAGACACAGACACACACAGAGACACAGACACACACAGAGACACAGACACCCCCACGGACACAGATACACACACAGACACAGACACACAGACACAGACACACACACAGACACACGCACACACGTACGCACAGACACACAAACAGACTCACAGACACACACACACAGACACGCACGCACAGACACACGCACACACGCACAGACACACACGCACACACACACAGACACACATGCACAGACACACACACAGACACACGCACACACACACAGACACACACACAGACACACACGCACACACATACGCGCACACACGCACAGACACACGCACACACACACAGAGACACACACGCACAGACACACGCACACACGCACGTACAGACACACGCACACACACGCACAGACACACGCACACACACAGACGCACACACACAGACACACACACAGACACACGCACAGACACATGCACACACACACAGACACACACGCACAGACACACGCACAGACACATGCACAGACACACGCACACACACGCACAGACACACGCACACACACAGACGCACACACACAGACACACACGCACAGACACACACACAGACACACGCACAGACACACAGACACACATGCACAGACACACACGCACAGACACACACGCACAGACACACACGCACACACACAGACACACACGCACAGACACACGCACAGACACGCACAGACACATGCACACACACACAGACACACGCACACACACACAGACACAAACGCACAGACACACGCACACACACACAGGCACACACACAGACACACACAGACACACACGCACAGACACACACACACACGCACACACACACGCACACACACACAGACACACACGCACAGACACACGCACAGACACACGCACACACACACAGACACACACGCACAGACACACGCACACACACAGACACACACACAGACACACGCACACACGCACGCACACACATGCACAGACACACACAGACACACACGCACAGACACACGCACACACACACAGACACACACGCACAGACACACGCACACACACAGACACACACGCACAGACACACGCACAGACACACGCACAGCCACACGCACACACGCACGCACAGACACACACACACACGCACAGACACACGCACACACACAGACACACACGCACAGACACACGCACACACACAGACGCACACGCACAGACACACGCACACACACAGACACACACGCACAGACACACGCACACACGCACGCACAGACACACACACAGACACACATGCACAGACACACACACACACGCACACACACACGCACACACACACAGACACACACGCACAGACACACGCACAGACACACGCACACACACACAGACACACATGCACAGACACAGACACAGACACACACGCACACACACAGACACACAGACACACACGCACACACACACAGACACACACGCACAGACACACGCACAGACACACGCACACACACACAGACACACACGCACAGACACACGCACACACACACAGACACACACGCACAGACACACGCACAGACACACGCACACACACAGACACACACGCACAGACACACGCACAGACACGCACAGACACACGCACAGACACACGCACACACACACAGACACACACGCACAGACACAGACACAGACACACACGCACACACGCACACACACAGACACACATGCACAGACACAGACACAGACACACACGCACACACACAGACACACAGACACACACGCACACACACACAGACACACACGCACAGACACACGCACACACACACGCACACACACACAGACACACACGCACAGACACACGCACACACACACAGACACACACGCACAGACACACGCACAGACACACGCACAGACACGCACAGACACACGCACAGACACACGCACACACACACAGACACACACGCACAGACACACAGACACACGCACGCACAGACACACACGCACACACACATGCACAGACACACACGCAGACACACGCACGCACAGACACACGCACACACACAGACACACACGCACAGACACACAGACACACATGCACAGACACACACACAGACACACACGCACAGACACACGCACACACACACAGACACACACGCACAGACACAGACACACACGCACACACGCACACACACAGACACACACGCACACACACACAGACACACACACAGACACACGCACACACACACAGACACACACGCACAGACACACACACACAGACACACACGCACAGACACATGCACAGACACACGCACACACGCACGCACACACACAGACACACACGCACAGACACACGCACACACGCACGCACAGACACACACGCACACACACATGCACAGACACACACGCAGACACACGCACGCACAGACACACGCACACACACAGACACACACGCACAGACACACAGACACACATGCACAGACACACACACAGACACACACGCACAGACACACGCACACACACACAGACACACACGCAAACACACACAGACACACACGCACAGACACACGCACACACACACAGACACACACACACAGACACACGCACAGACACACGCACACACGCACGCACACACAGCCGCCAGGAGGGCCGCCCGCCGCCGCCGCTTTCTCCGGCTCCGCCCGCAGGCAGCAGCGGCCCCCGGGGCTGGGCCAGGAGGGAGGGGGAGGGGGCAGGCTTGAGCCGGGCCGGGCGGGAGCCGGGGAGGGGGGGGCGGCTGTTCCTGGAAGAGCCCAGCCTGGGGAGTTGGTCACATTCTTGGCCCCGATTCAATGACTGAGGCAGACACCAACAAACAGCGCGCGGGCGGGGGAGCAGGGGGCGGGGCGAGCGGCGCGCGGCGGCGGCGGCGGCGGCGGCATGAGCTCAGCGCGAGGCGCTCTCTCAGTCCGAGCCGGAGCGCCGAGGCGAGAGGATGTGTGCTGCGTGCCCGCAGCCCCGCGCCGCCGCCGCTCCCGCCGCTCCCGCCGCCGCCGCCGCCCGCCCGTCCTCCGCCGCCAGCAGCCCCAGCAGCCCCAGCCTCGGCCGTCGCCGCCGCAGCCCCAGCCGCCGCCAGCCCCGCGCCAGCGCGGCGCACTGAGCCCGCCCGCCAGCCAGTCAGCCGGCGGCGCAGCCGGCCGGGAGCCGGAGCAGCGGGCGGCGGCCGCGAGGAGGCCCCGGGCGGCGCTGAGGCGGCCCGCGAGCGGCGGGGCCGGGGCCCGGGCGCCCGAGGAGCGCGTCGGGCGCAGCTGCGAGCCGCCGGCGGAGGCGGCCAGGCCGGCGGGCCCCGCGCCCGCGCCCGCGCCGGAGATTCGCGCCTCGCGGCCCCGGCCCCGGCCCCGGCCCCGGCCCGGGCCCCCGCCGCGGCGGCCCCGGCGGCCCCGGCCCCTGTCCGCGCG
Organism: Notamacropus eugenii; assembly: GCF_028372415.1. Classification (NCBI taxonomy): domain Eukaryota; kingdom Metazoa; phylum Chordata; class Mammalia; order Diprotodontia; family Macropodidae; genus Notamacropus; species Notamacropus eugenii. The sequence goes on from NC_092876.1 coordinate 36,481,717, forward strand.
CCCCCCTCCGCGAGCCCCGGCCCCGCGAGCCTTGGCGTTGGCGTTGGCGGCGCGCGCCGGGGCATGCCCCGCGCCTAGAGCCCGGGGGGCGCGCGGGGGGCGCGCGGGGGGCCCCGGCGGCGGCGGCGGGCGGGGCGCGGGGCGCGTGGATGTGGAGGTGGCGCCGGCCCCGGGCGCGCACCAGCGGCGGGACCCTTACCCCCTCCCCGCGGCAGCCTACCCCTACCGCCCGGGAGGGGGCGAGGGCGAAGCCGCCGGGGCCGTGATTTGCCAGCAGCCGCCGGGGCTCGTTCCCCGGGACCCCGGGGCCGGGGTGGGCCGGGGCCGGGGCCGCGGGCGCCGCCGGGGGGCTCGGGCCGGCGGCGGCGGGGGCGGCGGGGGCGGCCGCGGCTCGGGCCGGGAGCGGGAGCGGGCGCGAGCCCCCGAGCCTCCGGAGCGCACCATGGAGACGGTGGGCCCCGGCCGCAGCAGCTTCCAGCCGCACCCGGGGCTGCAGAAGACCCTGGAGCAGTTCCACCTGAGCTCCATGAGCTCCCTGGGCGGCCCGGCCGCCTTCTCGGCGCGCTGGGCGCAGGAGATGTACAAGAAGGAGAGCGCCAAGGAGCCGGGCGCCGAGCAGCAGCAGCCCCCGCAGCCGCCGCAGCCCCCGCAGCCCCCGCAGCCGCTGCAGCAGCAGCAGCAGCCCCCGCCGCCGCCCCCCGTGCTGCACCTGCCCCCCATCCAGCCGCCGCCGCCCGTCATGCCGGGCCCCTTCTTCATGCCCTCGGACCGCTCCACCGAGCGCTGCGAGACCATCCTGGAGGGCGAGACCATCTCGTGCTTCGTGGTGGGCGGCGAGAAGCGCCTGTGCCTGCCGCAGATCCTCAACTCGGTGCTGCGGGACTTCACGCTGCAGCAGATCAACTCGGTGTGCGACGAGCTGCACATCTACTGCTCGCGCTGCACCGCCGACCAGCTGGAGATCCTCAAAGTCATGGGCATCCTGCCCTTCTCGGCGCCCTCGTGCGGGCTCATCACCAAGACGGACGCCGAGCGCCTCTGCAACGCCCTGCTCTACGGCGGCGCCTACCCGCCGCACTGCAAGAAGGAGTTCGCCAGCGCCCTGGAGCTGGAGCTCACCGAGAAGAGCTTCAGGGTGTACCACGAGTGCTTCGGCAAGTGCAAGGGGCTGCTGGTGCCCGAGCTCTACGTCAACCCCAGCGCCGCCTGCATCCAGTGCCTGGACTGCCGCCTCATGTACCCCCCGCACAAGTTCGTGGTGCACTCGCACAAGGCCCTGGAGAACAGGACTTGCCACTGGGGCTTCGACTCGGCCAACTGGAGGGCCTACATCCTCCTGAGCCAGGATTACACTGGGAAAGAGGAGAAAGCCAGGCTGGGCCAGTGCCTGGACGACGTGAAAGAGAAGTTCGACTATGGCAACAAATACAAGAGGAAAGCACCCAGGGTTAGTGTCTCATTGTCGTCACCTCCTCCGTTCCCAGACCGCGGCCGGAGTCCGGCTCGAGGGCTCCCTTTCCCTACCCCCCACCCCCTCCCCACCTGCTGGGGAGCGCTCCCTAGTGCTGAGCGTAGTTTAGCCAGGCGCTAGCAAAGGGTTAGTCCCGATGCGACTGGCCTGCCCAGACGGGGATGCTCCCGGACAGGCAGCGGGGAAAAGTCCCACGGAACGCTGAAAAACCCCGTTAGGTCACTTGGCTCTTGCTTGGTTGGCCGGGGCCTCTCGGTTCTTCAATTTGAGGGTTTGGATTTCAGGTCACTTTGAAGACTGTGTCCTCCCCTCGCGCCCCCCCCCCCCCTTCCCCTGCTCCTCCCCTCAGTGGTAGGACCCATGCAGATCTAGAAAGAATGTGGATCATTTCAGTATTCTTTGCTCAGTCTTGGATAGGAAACTCAGCTCTTCTCTGGCCTTCCTCCTCCTGAACCACATTAGACACTCCCAGTCTTTTCTCCTCCCCCCTTGGTGGTCAGTTTGTTAAAATTCTACAGCCTTGTGTGGGTAAAATGCATAATGCATTATATGTAAATTCTTTCCCAGGTTACTTAGCAATTGCAAGGATAAAATGGGGGGGGGGGGGAGAAGAGGAGAGAACCTCTCCATAGATGTATAGAATTATAAAAAACCCACAACAGCAAACATTGAAAAATTAAAATCAGTCAGCCATTGTTAAATACATAGGTATGTAAGGTAAAGAAACTGTATGTGGGTATACTTAATGGTGCCCACAGTGATTCATTAAGGCTAAAGCCTTAGACATTTTTAAAATCTTCGATTTTATGTAAGTAAGTGATGGTGTGTTTGGGGTAAGGAGAAGGGCAGCTCTCATCTCCCTCTAGATATTAAGTCCCATGAATGTGGGGGCTTCTTTCACTAGGTTCTCCAGTTAGTCCTTCCTTTTCAAAGGTGGAGAATGGGCCCGGAAGGCAGGTGTTGTGTCCAAAGCTGCTGAGGAGTCAGTGGCAAAGCCAGACTTCCAGACTCCTGACTCCAGTTATGGACTGTTAGTCTGCTGGGCCTGTCTGCCAGTATGTGGATCCCAGCATTGCCTCCCCGGGTGAGGAGAGAGATCTGTTTGGCACCTGGCAGCGTTCCTAATCAGTGGGCACCAAAGCCATCGGCTCCAGGAGCTCCCGAGTCCCATCAGAATGTCTGAATAACCGATGGGCCGGCCATTTGTTTTGAACTAAAAGTATTTCATTCCCTCCCTCCCTTTCTCTCTGAAATACAGAAAAGAGTGATACTGAAAGCCTTTTAGACAATACAGCTCTGTTGTTTGCTGAGGAGTATTTGTGTGATCCTGCAGGAGTCTTGGGTTGTGGCAGATCTGGAGACCCATTAGACACTTAGACTATTCACTGAGATTCTCATTAACTTTTCAATGCACCCTTCCTACTCCCTCCCCACCCCTCAAGTATTTGTAACTTTTCTTTTAAGGATCCAGGCTTATTAAATGGCACATAGAAAATGCTGCATTTGCGCTCAGCTAATCTTGGGAGGCCTAATTAATTCAGCTAATGCATCAAACTTTTTTTTCCTTCTAAATCTGTGAATAGATTCTCCACCCCAGTTTCTCCGGGAGTTCCTTCAGTTTGAGTGTCAGAACCATTGTAGGAGGGCTGCTGTAATGAGGCAAATGATCTCTTGTAGTTGGAGGTGGATGTGTTTTTAATGGTTTGTCTATCCTTAGCTAATCAGGCACTTACTCTAGTGACAGGTTTCGATTGACCCGTGTGTACTTGTCTCTGTATTTGGGGAGGGGATGGGGTGCCCAGTAAAGAAGGTTGGGGGGAGGGAGTGCAGAGATTGAGGTGGGAAACCTGTTTGTGTGGAAGATTATCTTGCTGAACTCAAGATTGATTGTCACTTTCAGGAATGGGATAAGTTTCAGAAATGGAGTTGGCTGCAGTTGGTTGGGAGTTCGTATGGCTCCAAGTAAACATTTCCTGCCTTGCTGTAGGCTTGGTTGTTGGGGGGTGGGGTGGGGTTGAAGCTAGCCCCCGTTTTAAGCTTCCTTGACTTTCTCTCTCTTCTGAGAAGCTACCAGCGATCCCCAAGTCCAGGCCGTCTGTTTCTGCAGTTTGCAGATAATTGTGGATGTATTCAAATAGACTCTCGTGCTGGTAGACTACTGCCCAAGGCAAATAACACTGGAATAATTTTTAGGTCATCGAGCCCACGGCATCTAGAAGGGAGGCTCTTTTGTGAGAAGAGGGTGTGTGAGATTTTTGCATATTTGTCTGAATGTGGGTTTGGATGTATGTTTGTGGTGTTTCTTTTTTACTTCGGTTGGTTTGGTCTAGGACTGTGGTGGAGAGTTTGGGTCCCAAGCAGGACTCAGTTGGTAAAAGCCACACACTTCAGGAGGTTGGGGTAGCTCATACTTGGGTTTTACCCTACTGGGTGCCGGATTTTTTTTTTTTTTTTGCTAGTTTCTAAGCTCGTCGTAAGCTATGCAATAACATGCCCCTACCTGCTCTCAAGACACAGAACGTCATCTCAGACTTGAGAAGAATAACTCTGAACGGCCATGTCAGGGAAGTTTACTCTCCAGTACAAGGCAGTGCAGAGTAAGCAAAGTGGGCCCATGAGGAGATGTCTCAGGGCTTTCAAAAGCTAGTGGAGGACCTTTGCCTAGGACTGATCTCATTGATTCATTCCTCACTCTTTGTCTTTCTCCCCTCCTAACTCTTTTCTTGGCTCTCAGCTTCTCCGCTGGTTTCCTCTTGCACAAGATAAGTTTGCTTTTTTCCCCTGGGTTGGGATCCTTGTAGGTGGGGGAAGGGTAGTGGGAAAAGACCCTGTTTTGTAGGAGGCGATGACTGGCTCTGACATTAGACTTACATGGGGGCCCTGACCCTGGGCCAGTTACGGGAGCTTTTGTGAGTCTCATTTTCTCCTCTGGAAAATGGGGATAGTAATGAATGCCTGTAGTATTTAACTTCCCAAGATTCTTGTGAATGAGATGATACAGGTAAAGCCGGAAAGAAAACCCAACAGTGTATAAATAAAGGCCTGCATTGATGATTTTCTCCCTCCTGGTTTCACAGCCACCCCCCATCATCGTTGCAAGGCTTTTCCTCTGTGTCCTCAGTTCTTGTAGGCCCAGGCCCTTCTCGACTCTGCCCTGGTTTCCTCTGAATATTGATGTTTCTCTCTGTGCCCGCCCCTTTCCTCTCCCTCACCACAGGCTTTTCCTCTCACTGTGTCTGGGCACCACCGTTTGTAGCTGGGGAGTAGTGTCTGTAGGGTCCCACCCAGCAGGATGGACGGCTTGTTCTCTGGCTCCCAAACGGTGTGAGCCATTTTGGCATGCAGCTGCACCCTGATTGAGCCCCAAGGAGCCCCAACCCTTGGACTCCTGTAGGCGAGTCACCCAGCGGGGTGACCCCAAGCCCCGGCTCCTTCCTGGGAGGCCACAGCAGCTTTCACTCTAGCCAAATTCACTTGGCTTTTGTTGGCTTATTACAGTGTTACACCTTTTTTCCTTCCCTCTCTGTGGTGTTTATATATGTACATACATACATACATACATACATACATAAATATATATATACATATATATGTATATATATATATAAATGATTTAAAATCACCCAGAGGAAAAGAGGAGGAAACAATATGTGTCAGCTTGTTAGAACTTTCAGTGGGACTTTGTCATTGACCTGCCAATCAACAGACATTTTTTAACCACCTACTAAGTGCCAGGTCTGACTTATTTCTTGGAAATAGGAGTCAATCAAAAGTGCATTCAAGATTGTTTTTTGTTTTTTTTTTTTTTTTTGGGCCAGTGAGCACACCTCAGGGCCATCCCAATGGAAAACTACTACGTTCCCCTCCCGTGCCTCCAGCCCCCCCAGCCAAATTGTGTTGCTGCCTGAGTCCTGGACAGAAACAGCTTTTGTTTGGACCAGGTGTGTGTGCTGAATCCCATAAGGGGGACTTACATTTATTGGAGAGACCCTGAAACCATGAAGGAGGGGACAGGGACCCCTCTTTTAGCCAGTGGTGGAAGCTGGGGTTCCCATTGATCAGCTAGCACCACAGTTCACAACCCTCAACCCAAGCTTTACAAATATTGAAAGGAAGTTAAAATGCTTCCATATTTGTCCAGAAGCAAATATCAGCAGGTTTTTTTTTTTTTCAGGGGCTGGAAATTGAGTCACTGATCTTAATGTGGGATGCCTTCTCTGGTGGTTGTTAAAATGAAAAATGTGTAGGAGGTCGGAAAACCACAAACTTAGATGGCTCTTCTTTCCATCTTGGGAGCAGGTCCTTGATTTACCAGCCCCTGCAGCTCAATTGACTTTCCAGTGCACAGGAGGCCTGGACTCCCACCTCTGTGCCTTTCTTCCCCTTGGAATGATTCCTACAGCTGTAGGTTGGAAAGGGAAGAGAAGTATTTTTCTCTCCCTTCCTGTGTGTTCCTTTTCTTTAATTTCCCAAGTCTTAGGCAGGGTGAAGAGGTTAATACTTAAGGAGTGAAGAATGTTTGTGGGTGGGTTATGGGGGAGGGGCAGAGGCTCTTCTCAGACCCCATGATGCTCCTAGGATTTTTACTTGTGGTCCAGAGAGAAGTCCTTCTAGGACTCAGGTGAGTCCCCTTTGATTCCACTTACTCATACCAGGCTGGTTTCTTTTCTCTTGCTGATTGAGCAGTAGAATTTGACTTTGGTGTTTTTAGCACACAAAATGCTGTCATTCAGAAAGGGAGACAGGTTTGCCCAGAGAGTGGAAATTCATGCTGCTGCCTTGGCCCAGTGCCTTTGAATCTGTCTCAGAAGCCCACTGGGTCCCTGACAATGTCACAGGGTGCTACCACTTTTCCGATGGCGACAGGGGGAGTTGTGTGTGGCCTGTATCTCCAACTTTGAGGTTTGGGCTATTTTCTCTTTCTGCGGCAGAAATATGTTGTCTGGTTATTCAAGAGACAGGAAATAGTTATTGTCTCTTACGACTTCAGCATTCTTTGTAGCAGAAATATTTACTAAAATTTGTGATGGTTTATTTTAACTGTGCACACACCCTCCGGATGATTCCCCAAATTCTTAGAGAAAGTAGGTCAGAAGAAGGATCCCTTTTCAGGAGGCCCCCAAGGTAGAGTCCAGATACCTGAGTTCAAACTCAGTCTTGTACACTAGTTTTGTGACCATGGGCAAATTTTACTTCAGTTTTCTCATCTGTAAAATGGGTATGATAATGCTTCTTTGTAACTCTTTGCATGCTGTATAAATGTGAATTACACAATAATTTTAGGCCAGGGGTGGGCAACATTTGGTCTCAAGGCTACATGTGGTCTACAACAAATTGTCTTATGAAGTTTAGATTCAGTCAAAGGGCAGAACTCAAGGACCTAGAGGGCTACATGTGACCTCTAGACCAAAGGTTCCCCACTCCTGCTTTAGGCTGGTTATAAAATATCCGCAGTTAATAGAATAAATTGATTAGGGGTGAATGGCTCTGAATAAGATTCATGAATACTCCTATAAAGAGAGCCCCCCCCCAAAAGGTGTGTGTTTTAATCCCAAATCTTTTTCATATTTTATCCACATGCTTTGGGGAATGGAGAAGGGGCAGATTGGAGGGCTTCTTTTCACTTTAATATTTCCTTGGAAACCTCTCTTCCAGGAGGATGTAAACATAAATAAGGGGAGGGGGGGTCACTGAAGTGAGAGAGCTTGAGAAATGGAGACTTTTAAAATGTAGAAACTATGAAAGAGATCTGAAATTTAAACTCTTCCCCCCCCCCCCCCACCTGCCCAATTCAGTTCTGTTCAAATATTTTAAACTGGAGCTACTTTTAAGGGAAGGCCCTGCTAACTTGAGTTGGGCAGAAACAGCTCTTTGTTCTCCTTAGTTCTTGATAGTCAGTAGTTCACACAAAGTCTAGCTTTTTGATTCAATTAGAAACCCACAGGACCTGGAGTCCAAAAATCAAGAGTCCAGCCACAGCTCTGCCCTTCCTGCCTTCTTCTGTGCAAATAATTTGATCTCTCTGGGCCTTATCTATGAATTCTGGTCCTGTCTATGTACCTTATAGGTGTCCCAGAAATCTCATACAGAGCTCACCCTGGGTCAAGGTGAGCAAATTTTTTTTCCAACAGCAGTGTTTGGTTAGGTTTATTATGTATACATACATACATATATATATGTGTTATATATATATGTACACACACATACATAATGGAGACTTAGTAGGTCATTTCTTTTGTGCACTGTTTTCATAAAGTTTTAAAAATGCTATCAGTCGTTTGTATAGTTCTTTCGATTTGGCTAGGCTTCTTTGATCATCCCCCCACTGGGGAGCTTTAAATAAAAAGGACCTGGGAACTGGGGGGAGGTGTATGGGGGGAAATGGGAAAAAAAGGAGAAACCGACTGTCTCCTAGCTCTTGGTGGGTGAGTGCTTTTCCTCTGCTGTGCTCTGGGCTTTCATTTGGTTTTTTGGATGCAAATTTTGGTTAACACTGAGCCCCCATGTAAATTGGCAGCCTTGAATTTTTATAGTGGTGATTATTCTTTGGATTCTGATTTAAACTGGGCAGAGCCAAAGGCTGTGGATGGATGCCTTCCATACCAAAGCCACCCTGTGAATTTGCTGTGAATTTGATTTGGCTGATGTTGTAATGGTAACTGATAGGAAAATCAATGCTAATGGGGCCTTCCCAAACTGCCGCTTTGGCTTTTCCGAAAAGGGTGGAAGGGTGGGACAGAGGGGCAGCCTCATCTTAAAAGCTCTAATTGTGTTTTCAGTGGAGCAGCTTGGAGATAAGGAGGAAAGGAGCCAGTCCTTGGCCCAGCCTCTGGCCTTGCTGGCTTTTTGGACAGACAGATTTTTCATCTGTCTCCCTCCCCATTGGAGGCTGTTGCCTTTGCAGTGGCCCTCTGGGGTTTCTGTCGCCTTGACTTGTGGCCTCTGAGCTTCCCTGGGTGGTAGCTGATGGCCCTGGGGCTTGCTTTCCCCTCTGTCCTTTGGTTCTTGTTCATTTTTCCCTGTCAGTGGTATCGCTTTGGAGAATAAGGTCATTCACTTGGACTTCTACGTGGTTTCCCCACCTATTCACCAGCCGGTTTGTGTAATGTCTGTCTGAAATGTTGAGTAAGGGCATTGAAATAGCAGACAGGATTTCCAGTATAAGGAAGTCTGGGTTAAGTATAACTCAGGCTGGGCTGCTGGCTCCTCATCTCCATCCCAGACCGCTGGCTTCAGCAGCTGGAGAGAGGGGCCTTGAAGAAGCCTTTTGGGGAGCCTAGATTCCCCATAGAGAGCAGCCTTAGAATGGGGGATGGAGGAGGGGCTGCCGGGCTGGCGTTGCTGCTGTCTGCTGGGGCTGTCTGTCTCTCCCTCCAGGAGGTGTCTGATCATCGGGCCCTGCCTGCAGATTACTGGCCTCTCTGTGGCACTGAGGAGATTTCACAAGCACTAATAATGTCTCTTTCTAGGGATTGCGTAAATTTAGAGAGGATTTCTCCACTGGAGGAATTATGCAAGCTTCAACTGAAATGCTTTTTAAAAGATTTTCTTTGTTTTGAGTGAGAATACTGAGGTTGCAATGACTGTTCTCTTTAGTTGGACTAGAACCCAGAGCTGAAGGAAAATGGGGGAACCTTGACTCCTTGGCCCAGTGGCCATTGGTTTTGTGGGACAGGGTCCATCCATGCACCGAGCTGAGAATGGCCATAGAGAATCACTGATCAGATGTCAGTGGAGCTCGAAGGGAGCCTGAAGGTGGCTTTTGAGGCCCCTCTGGGCGTCTGTGATTCTAGATTGGGAAACTGGGCACATTTGAACAGAGTAGCACCTAGCAGGAAGGTCTCTTTAGCAGACCTCCTGCCCACCCCCAGCCTGGCCTAGACAGCTGCCACTTCAATTCTCTAATGATATTTTGAAGCATCTTATTTATTGTCTATATGTTTTTGTCTTAAGAAGTCATGCCACCCACCCCGCCTTGGTGAATCCTGTGGCACTTTTAACTTGGGAAAAGAAGTGGCCTAGTGAACAATGCAGACTTAGGGTTTTCCAAAGGACTGTGATGGGATTGATTTTAAGGACAGTTCTTTTTGGCTAATCCTTATTTGCTGTTTTAAAATGTTTCTAGCCCTGATTTATGGAGCTGCTGACTGTTACAGGAAAATGGCCAGTAGTTTTGAGATAACTGTTTCTGTCCAGGTTCCAAACAATGACTTTGAATCGTGTCTGAGGCATCAGTGAGAAATACTTTTTGACATTTTTTTTTTCCTGAGTGCAAGACCCATCTCAGCACTTGCTGGAGCTACTTGGGGTGGGATCTGAAGTCTTTCTTCTGGCTTCTTAGATGTGAATTTTCAATGAAAACCTAAGTGACCCTGGACATACCCTTTTTTGCTGAATATCTTTTAGTCCCATTCCTCCCCCAGTCCCCACTCCCCACCCCCATTTGTTGAGACTGGGAGCACATTCTCTGGGGAGGGGAAATTCCAGGGAAATACCAAAATAAGCTGAAAACTCAGTTAAAAAACTTTTCATTAGAAAGAGATTGCAAAGCTCATTTGGTTGTGGTGATGGGGCAGTGGAAGGGAGAGTTTGCACTTGATATCAAGTTATGTGACTCAGTCTGGAATTTTGCTGCAGTTTGTAAAAACCAACCATGATCAGGCATGAATAGATGGTAACTGAACACCTGTTTAATATTAAAATCAATCATTCTGTGCTTCGTGGCTTAAGCTTGTAATTCAAGTTCCTTTCAGTCATTTCCTTGTTCTTTTTTTTTTTTCCTTTTTTCGGGTGGGGGGGAGGAGTGTTGGAGAATTGCCTGTAGCCAAGAAATGGAGAGAGTGAAGTGAACTTTAAAAAGATTCTGGCTTAGAATTTTTGTCTTTCATGGTTCTTTGGAGTTCTTTATGATGTCAGCACTTTTTAAAAGATTGTTAAAAAAATACTTTGCAATGAGACCTTTGATAGTTCATCATTTATGGAGAAGATAAAAGGGTTGAGAAAAATTCTGGAGGCAGGTTTTTATTAGTTTTCTAGCCTTTCTTTACTTGGGATGGGGGTGGAGAAGATGGAATACAGGAGGAACCCTGGCTATTATTAAGGTTGATTGATCTTAATGGGTATAATTTTTAGAAATTAAAATGGAATAGATGTATACACACACATATATATTAATCTTCGGCTTGAATCAGTAGTGATGGTTTTACAGTTGGCGCCAATAATGGAGTCTGGAATTTAGGGCCTGGTTGGGTGCTTTGATGATTTTCGTATTCTTAGAAGACATTTTTGGATGGCTAACGTGCCACTATTCATAATATTTAGCTATAAGGATTAGGAACTCAGGATGTGGAGAGGGAAGGTGCTTACCATAGGCATTACAGTTCATCTGAGTTTTCTGGAAGTTTGCCTAATTATTTTGAAAAAAAAAATTTTTTTTTTGCTAAAAACTTGTGCAGGTAATAGTTCCCCCTTCCCCTTTTTATTTCAACAGAGGAAGTTAGAGTGAAACTTGGTTGCTCTGGGTTCTGATTTTAGGGCAGGTATAGATGAGATCCTGCTGATGCTGAGAAGGTGTCTCTCTGACATTCTGGGAGGAACCGGGTTTTATTTAGGCTCTGGTTGGTGTGAAAAGATCTTGAGTACCTGACCAGCAGGTGTTTGTTTATCCTTCTTATTCCTGGTCAGTTTAGGCAGGTTGCCATTAGTTCAAGATTACACAATGCAGAGATGTTTTTAAATATGACTGTGAGGTAAGGGACAGAACTGAAATCAGAGTCCAATGTACAGATGTGGAAAGGAGCCCCCAGTGTTCCTCTGGACAAAGTTGGGCTTCCTCAGTCACTTCTTGGGGTGTTGCTTGATGGTGAATGCTGGTTGGGAAGGAGTAGGAAGCACAAGATGGCGATTATTGATTTCCCCTAGAAGCTTGGGCACTCCTGATCTCTCTGGCTCTCAGTTCTCTCATTTGTACAATATATGGGTTGTTTGGATCCTAACTAAGGCCTCTTCCAGCTTTGACTCCTCTGACCTAAGGCATACTGGTGATCACAGACCCTATTTCAGTTCAAGGATGTACTGCAGAGTAGAGTAAATGTTCTCTCTCCAAATTCCAAGGGGAGACACATGAACACACACACACACACACACACACAGACACACACACACACCATGGATTCTTTCACACACACATTCTCTCTTTCTCTCTCTCTTCCTCTCTCTATCTTTCTGGAATAATTAGGGAAGGATTCCTCAGGTGGGACTCAAGTAGATGGTAGAAGTCATTGATGGTCAGAGACAGAAATGAGGAAGAGGTAGCTTTGCAGGAAGAGTGGGCATCAGGTTGTGGAGAGAAGGAGGGGGCTGCACCTCACCCAAGCACCTCTGGGGGAAGGGAGTCTTAGAATGTCCCAATATTTTCATTTGATTTCCTAGCAAAAATGCCATTAAGTATGAAGGAGAAGGGAAGTGGCAACCTGCAGATATGTGAGATTGAACATTATTTTTTCTTGAGTAAATATTTTCCAGGAAATGCCAGCATTTTCTCTCCATTGGGCTTCCTCCTTTTGAAGGTCTGTTTTGTTTGGTTTTGTTTTAAACCCAGGGCCATCATGAGTATTTTGGTATATTGCTTGGAGGAATAGGTTTGAACTGTGCCCTGGGAGTTTGGGAAATGTGCTCCCAGTTCTAGAAACCTGATGACTTGGTGGGAGGCGGCCCTGGCCCCTGGGGTGCTGCTTCTGCCACAGTGCATTCTGGGATTTCCCTTTTGGCTGAATGGACGCTTGTTGGAGGGGGAGGAAGTGAATTCCCTGTGGGATGGGGGGGGCTGTAAAGGGGCGGAGATTGTGGGCATGTTCTGTTTCATATGCAAAGTACAGTAACACCCCCCCCCCCAACCCTGAAAAACAAAATCTTCTTCAAAATCAATCATGTTGGAGCCCAGTGTAGCAGCTGTTGGCTGTGTTCGAAAGAATATTAGTGTTCCAAAGATGTACAGAAGCCCTTTTTTTTGGAACAACAGGAGGTACATAATCCTTTGAATAAGTACAGGTTTTTTCCTTTGGTTGAAGACACTAGTTAGTGTGGCATCAGTGACTGGACAGTAGGATCTCCAGGCTACCAACTTCAGTTAAGGGATGAGCGTTGTTAAGTGAAGGTGTGAGGGAGTTAGGAATATATGAAGAGGACACTTTTTGTTAAATACAAAATTTGACTAGTGCCGTTAGTAGTTGAAAAAGCCAAGTTGGGCCTTTTAGGGATGAAGGCCCTTAGTTAAAAAAAAAAATCAATCTATTGTAACAAAATTTGTTTACGTATGTTACAGTTCTCTGCCCTGTGAAAGCATTTCATTGACTTTGATTTGAATTGTTTTTCAATTACCTTTTAATTGGCTTGTCTGACAGTAATAGTCTCTGTCTGGCACACAGTAAGCACTTAAAATTTTTCATTCATTTCATTCATTCATTCATTCTCTTCCTCCACATTTTTATTTGGCTTGTCTGTAGAGTTCCTAGGCAGTGGGAGGTTTTTGCTTGAAGTCGGTTCCAGGGTGGCCCTTCGGATGCTAAATACTAGCATGTCTTTCAATCAGAAGAGTTATTTTCATGATTAACTTTTTAAAGTAATGAGAATGCTTTCCAGTGTGGCCCATTACTGATTACCTACTATTGCTATCCAGTAAAAAATGAAATTCTTCCCTGTTTGATTCTCAGTTCAGTTGACAAATCAGATCTCTATAGTTAAATATAAGATGATTCTTTGTTTACAATCTTCTGATGAAGGTTTGGTATAATAGAAGCAACATATAAAAATAACTTTGTAATGTTACTATCACACAATGTAGCGTTGTCTAGAAAATGGTCTCATTGGAAACACTGGGATCAGAGGGGTGGTTTATGTTTTTTAGATTAATCTTCAGAATCACTAATATGTTTTATAAATGCCTGGTAATGCTTATTAATCACTTTCATATGCTCACATTGGGGGTAAAAATTAACATTAATTTAAAGCAGAAACCCACTGAAGTGTCCTGACAATTGCATCCTTGAGCCCATGCCTGGACAAGTGAGTGGGTGGGGCTGTGGAAGTGCGGGGCACTACTTCTCTTGGAATCAGGAGAGACTTGGGTTTAAATCATGGCTCAGAAAAGACTTTATGGCTGTGGGCATATTTTCCCATACTCATTTTCCTCACAGGGTTGTGCGTTTGGGAGAGCACTTTGTAATTCTTAAAATGTTACCCAGATAGGAGTTGTGAGACAAGGCTGTAACCAGGTGCTTCCATCTTCAACAGTGCTCAAGATGCCATTGGGTTCTACCGAATTCCATGTTTCAGAGACTATGAAGTATTGAGATTTGAGTTAGATAAAATATGATTGGGGTAATAGCTTATTCTTTTCTAACGAAATGCAACAAGGCCTAAGTGGATATTTTACTTGTTTGTTGTTCTGAAAAGGAAAGTTTAACTAAATTTGTCCCTAGTAATCCAGCTTTCCTAAAGAACAGGCCTAGAGACAAGTATATTATCAAGGGCCAAGCTGTAACATATTGCTCCGTTTTCCCCCTTTTACTCATTGTTGCAGGACCAGGCTATGTTCCTGCACTTGGAAGCCTGTTCTAAATGAAGAATTATGACTTCCCTTGGGGCCTGAGCCCTTCTTATGTCATGAAGCTTATTTTGGTTGAAGTTATATTTTAAATCTATTTATACAGGAATTCTTGCTTTCCCCAACACTCAAGTCTGACCTATATTTACTTCATTGTAGGAATGAAGTCATCAAGATGGTTTATTTGAAATTTTTCATCTAATTCTATGGTTTCTCCATTTGTAAAGATTAAGTAATCTGAAAAACACTGGAAAAAGTAGAAAAAAGACTGGCTTTTTAGTGGAAAATATAATGTATTTAATATGAGGGGAAAACCTGGAACCCTGACATGAGATGACTGAGGTCAGTAGGAGGTGTGAGCCAATAGAAAGAAAACTGATTTGGGGTTTAGATTCTCACTTGACTTCTTACCCTTGTGTGACCCGGAACAAGCTATCCCCCTAGGGACTTCATTTTCCTTGTTGATAAAATTACAGGATTGGACTAAATGACCTTCAGATCCCTTTAGATCTGTTAATAGCTATAGGAGGAAAAAAGATCTGGCGATCACGGTAAAACGTTATTGTTGACTAGTATAATGGGAATGGAAATAAGGGGTCAGTATTTCCAAATACTGTCTTTTCTTTAATCCTTTCCTCTAACTGAATTGTTTTTGTACTATTACCAAATAAGATACAAGTCAATGTATCAAATCAGATGCAGCTATTAAGGATGGCTTTTGGTCTCTTAAGTAGGGGCTGTGAGCACAGAGGGGGCCTGAACCTGCTTCCCAATTGTCATTGAGGGTGGGGTACTGATTCTGGAAATTTGTTGGGTCATCAGGCAGTTTGCAGGTGTTTGTTAGAGTTGTGTGTGCCAAAGTCATGCAGGAACTGGTGACTGATTCTTTAGCTGGGAATATGGCTGTGTGTGTGTGTTTAACCCTTTTACCCTAACCAAAATGGACCCCATGGGTCGTTGGCTCAGAAAAGCCTCTGATTCCCACTACAGAGGAACATAGCACCGATCACCCAGAGAACAGTCTTGTGTTTTGTATTAGCTGATGTCATTCAGGGGAAGAGTATTTTAAAATGGTGGAACTGTCTGTTTTGGACCATCAGATTGGCTTTCACTTACTTAACCAAGCTTCTACAGACATAGGTTGTGAAATGTTTACCGGAGTGTTCTGTCCTAGACAGTATTGGATTTGTTTGAGTTAATGCACTTGGAATGTGGTTCTCTTCCATAAAGATGCAGAGATGAGACCATTAATGTTGGTGAAATGAGTATCTGTAATGGCTGATCTTGAAGGATATGGAATCTTACGGGGCTCCTTTGACTGTCTTTTTTATTCTTTGCTTTACCTGCATTCTTTCTTTAGCATCTGAGCTGTGTGGAGCCCAAACCATTTATGAAAAAAAAAAATTATACTCTCAAGTTGAATGATATGCAAATGTAGTCAATTAAGCGAGGGGTTTTTAATTAGCAGTTTAAGTTCATGTGTGAAGTGCCTTGCCTTAATTACTTGACAGTTTTGTTGTAAATTTGCTAAGTTTTTTTCTGCAGAACTATCAAAACTGTGATTTTTAAAAAAAAAAACATTCTTTTATTCAGCAAGTATCACCCAGCTTGCCTGACCCCCGTGCTTTTTTGTCTCAGCTCTTTACACTGTAAAGACAAGGTAGCTCCAGTAATTGAGTCAGATGACATTGAAAAACTCCCATTTAATGGCTCCTGAAAACCTTGTGCTGCTTCAAGTTTAGTTGGCCTACCTAGAAACCACTCCTCTGCTTAGCTCTGCCTCCACAGATTACCTTTGTATCCTGTACAGAGAGAGCGTATAGAGCATAAAGAGTATGTGCCTGTCTCCCTCAGCTGGGGAAATTAAATCTCATCTGAGTTTAAAAAGGTTGTCTCAGTGGAATCTCTCCTCCTGGTCTTCAGGGAAGTGACTTAGGCATTTTCAATATTTCAACCACCTTTTTGATATGGGTAACTCTTATCCTCCTGGGGGGGTCTGTGACAGCTAGATTTGGACAGCGGATATGTGCAGAAGAGAATCTACAGACAGTGAATCATCTGTTACAGAAGGTGACCTGTTTCATCTTCCTCCTGATTTAAGTAGACATGATGGGCAGGCCTGTCCTCCTGTCTTTTCCCTTAGCCAGTCTTATTTAGGCCCAGCTCCTAACAAGCATCATGCCTTGCGTGTGGCTAGTGCCTGTAGATGACCAAAACCGAAGCTTTGTAGTAAAGGAGTGATCCTGAGTGATAAGGGTATTTTTGAAACTTAAGGGAAAGCAGTGTTGTATATGGAATAGTTGGGATATATTTTTTTTTAACAGATGTAAATGTTAGGAAAAGATGAGGGATACCTGTGACTTTCTACATTTTCTTCTGACTGAGAACAGTAAGGCAGTGTCCATAGTCTGACTTGGTGAATGGGGTGAACTTCGGCACAGCCACTGCCATCCAAGCCTGGCTTCCAGTTTAAGATGGTCCTTCTTCTTCCTTTTGTAATTGGGCATTTCATGACAACCTGGTGTTTAGGTTACTGTTCAGTCTCAAAGTCTTTAAGCTTCATCAAGGTTGGTCCTCTTTTTTTGGAGGATGAGCACTTACCTAGATGCTGAGGACCCACACACCAAGGGGATTGGGAGTCTGCCTCTGCCCTTGTTGGCATGGGGCACAGAGTTTTCCCAGTTAGGACAACACCAGCATTGGAAGATGTCTGTCTGTCCTTAGAGTTTTGAGGGTAGAAGTTGGCTGTTCTTGGAGCCAGCCATCCCTGTGCCGACTCTCTTTCCTTCCCCTTTTCTCTTGTTCTCCTAAAGAAACATTTTCCCAAAAGTGAACTAAAAGCCCGATGGATGCTCATCTTGGGTAAAGGATGCTGGAAGGTACCGAAGCATTCTCTAAAAATGCCCTGCCGACCCTTCTTCCCTGGCCTCTTCTGCTAATATTCCAGGAACTTGAACTTGTTTCCACAAGACCCAACTATCAAGTGTTATGCTGGCCCAGTGTTGGTACAGCCAAGTTTAGGGGAAGTGCTTCCTTTAAAAAGCCCTTTCCCAGTGGGGAAGAATGTACATACCAAGGCTGGTGCTGGGGGAGATGAGGCAGTTCTCAAAGTATTTTAGTATCTTACACATATTCACTTGGAAAATAATCATTCACATTCTTATAGCACGACAGCCTAGGAGGGAGGGGCAGCACAGGCATTTTCCCAGTGAGGGAATTGAGGTTTGGAGAGGAGGTCGAGTTCCCAAATCCTCAAGTCTAGGGTTCTTTGTAACATGCTACAGCTGCCTCTACAATCTAAAATTGGTACTGTAATTGTGTGTGTGTGTGTGTGTGTGTGTGTCTCAGTGTGTGTGTCTCAGTGCTGGGGGAGATAAGATGTAGATCCTTCCCTCACAGAACTCAGTGTAGGGACAGACACAAAGCACAGACGATTGTAATTCACAGTTCCACAAAAGGCAAGAGAGACTTAGAAAGTAAGGTGTTCTGTGAGGTCTAAAGGGGAACTCATGGATGTCCTTACTAGGCCAGGGATCGAGAAGCTTCCCTCAAGGAGGTGGTGATATTCAAGTTGTACTTAAGAGTTAGACCATATAGATGGGGGTCAGGGGGAAGACATAGGAAAGCTCGGAGCCAGCCCAAGCCAGGGTGACAGAAGCAGCTTCCAGGGTGGGGCGTGGAGTGGCGGTGCTTAACCGGAGCACAATGATTGAGGCCTTAGAACTTGACTTTGGACACAAGAGGAAGCTGATGAAGATGCTTGAAAAGAGCAGTGATTTCTATCAGGTGATTCTGGCACTGGAGGAAACATAGACTCAGAGTTGGAAGCAACCTCAGAGACTTCTCTCACCCAACACGACGCTGAGTGAGAATGAATTGGTGTAACTCAAGCCAGCAGGCCTTCGTTAAGCACTTATATGTGCCAGGGACATATATGATGCTGTTGAGCTCTGGTGTCTTGGTATTTTGGATTGTTTAATTTTGAATAAATCAGTGTCACGAGAAAAACTGCACTTTAGACTGGCTTATTTTGGTGAGGGAGTCCCTTTGTTCAGCAAGAGCTGGTGACAGTGATCTTCAGATTTTCCCTTTTTTGGAACATGAGATGCTCCAGATAGAGGAGATTGGAGCACTATGGCAGGGTCCAGAAGTTGGCATTTGAAGAATGTGGGCTCCAGGAATCAGGGGACCCGGATGGTGTTCCATCTCTACCATTTCTCATGCCAGTGACATTGGCCAGCTTCCCAGTCTGCTTCCCAATCTGAAAATGAGGATAACATCTGCTCTGTCCATTGTTTAGGCCTAGGTTAAGGACTGGACTAAATGAGTGAGTGGGAGTGCTTGATATATTGCACTCCTATAAAATTAAGATAATAAATCATATGTAGATATCTACTAGAAGGAAGATAGGAATCTCTTGTAGAGCAGCTTAGAGGCCTAGAGGTGATTTCCTTGGTACGCGCAGTGGTGGAATGGTACAAGTTTAAGTCCTGGCCTTTTCTCTGCCTCCAGGTTCAGATTTTGAACTGCACCAAGGTCTCCCTGAAATGATACCATGTGGAGTTTTCTATTCTCTGGTCAGAGCTTCAAGGGGCCTTTGAGCTGTGCCCTATGCTTTATGGGAAAAATCACCTAATTTAACTGAAGTAGAGATGATGTCTAAGACATAGAGAAAATTGGATATTTTCTTCTGTAAATAAGCTAGATAGATGAAGGGAAATTCCAGATACTGTGCAGTAGAACTAAAAGCATAAGATAAGAGGGCCTGAGGATTTGATTACTCCTTCTTTCCCTGAAGGATGGGGATGAAAGGAAGGAGTTTGTTGTCAGGGAAGGAAGTGGTCTAAGTTGGTTGTTCTTCTAAGGGCTCTTAGGGCCTGTTTATATTTTCATCAGTCATTTGGACACCTGTCTGGTGCCTTTAGTAGGTGATAGTGTTGTTTGAGGGTCTAGAACAGGGTTGGGGGATCTGCGGCCTCAAGGCCTTCTAGGGTCCTTGGGTGCAGCCTTTTGACGGAGTTCCAGTTTTACAGAATAAATCCTTTTATTAGGGGTATTTGTTCTGTGAAGTTTGGATTCAGTCAAAGGGCTGCACTTGAGGACCTAGAGGGCCACATGTGGCCGGGAGGCTGCAGGTTCCTCACCCCTGGTCTAACAACTGATATTTGATTCATGATTAATGATAACCATTCAGATGGCCCCAGTCTCTGTGACATTAGGAGCTAGAATTTATCCTAGGTGAAGTTTGTTCATTCTTAGTCCCAGGACCCTTGGAGATAGACAGTAAAGTTAGGGACATCACAGATACTAAACCAGTAAGGTGGGCAGCCAAGGCATTTTGCAGTTGGGCACAAGTCTTAAGCTTTTCATAGGCCATTTTTGTAAGAATTATGATGTATTTACTTTTAACATTTGACATGCCTTTTTAAGGTCCTTGTGACATGATTGATTTGTGTTTCACTACTGGAAGGGATGTGACACTTTTTTAAAGAGTTCAGAATAGAAGAAATGGAGTGGCCTAGTGGGTAGTAAGTAGGGTCCTGGGTCTGGAGTGAGACAGGCCAGGATCCGATCCTTTCTCAGATTCCGCACCCCCACCCTTTACCCAGTATATGTATGTACATGTAGTGGTTTGCACATTAGAATGAACAACTTCTTGAGGGCACTAGGAACCATTTTTCCCCCTTTTGTGTGTGTGTGTCTTTAGCTCTTTGTACCTTGCCTGGCACAGTCACTACTAAATACATGCTTGTTGACTCACCCTGGCAAGACCGTTAGCCTCTCTGTGTCTCAGTTTCTTCATTTGTAAAATGAGGAGGTTAGTCTCACTATCTTATAAGGACCCTTTTAGCTCTAAATTTTTGGTCCTATCCTTAAACACAGAAGACATGTAATATGGAGGGCCTGAAAGTTGCTTCTCATCATGATAAAACGAGGAGAATCTTTTTTAGATTGAAGTAAGAGATTTTAAATCACAGAAGAAGGAACTTTATAATCTGTGATATTGGAATATCCATCCATATACATATACACATATGAAAGAATTACATAGTCTTGTACTGAAGTCTGGTTATGGAGGTGACTTGAGGCTGTCCAAGCTTACTCCAGCTGAGGGCATGACCCGGTGGGTCCTAGCAAGGAGCAAGTGGAGGCCTTGTGCCCTACAACAGGCTTGCCTGGTTTCAGAGAGGTTCTTTACCAGGTTGGTGTCGTGGGGATGGAGTCCCTCTAGAAGGACCTTTGGCACCAAGGAAAACACCCTCTTTGGGACGAGTGGGAAGGGCAGTTAGACACAGGTACAGGACTGTGGGTGTGGGACCCTTCAGCCTTTAGCTCCTCCCTTGTTTCCCCAAAGAGACTTGCTCTTGAAGGTGCTCTCGAAGGGATTTATTTGCAAATATGGTCATATTTTGAGTTTTTTTTTTTTAAAGGAAAATGTGCCCATTAGTATTGGAGGTGAACAGGGAGCAGTTGTATGAGGATAATGGCGCCCTGTTCCAGGGCCCTCCTGCTGGCTGGAGGAACCACCCATGGTGGGTTGGCTCCTGGGCAGCTCTGGCAGTGCAGGGGCTGGGGGGGGGGGGGTGCCACAGACTTCCTTTCTCAGGTGGAAGGGAAGGCTAGTTTTCTGCTTTCTTGCCTTCTCTTCCCCTTCCATGGGCCTCGTCTCACTCCTGCATTTTACATGAGGCTCTCTTCTCGCTCTCTCTCTTTTTTTAACCTTGTCCTTTACTAGGCTCTTTCAAGGTAGTAGTCTTAGTTGTTAATTATTAATCAAGTTGCATATTAATCTTAGAGTAATAATTGCGGTGTCTGGAGGCCAGACAAAGATGAGAAAAACTAGTTCTAGAAACTTCAACAAAGGGAATCTGGGAAGATCGCCTGAAGTTTCTGACCTTGGAATACTTGTGGGACACCCTCTAATGTTGGATTATGGTTTTCAGCTTCAGAAAATTCCATTTAGTGTATTTTTCAGGTATTCAAAAAGCTTAAAACTGCCCTAAGACTTTTGGAACACACTGTGTAGAGGTAGGGTAAATGGGAGTGTTGCTTTGTTAAAAACTCTAAAATACTTGCAATGACTTCAAATAGGAAACGCATTTCATTGATTCAAGGCAGCAGCTGGGCCTACTCTTTGGCTGGCCCAAGCCTGTGTCCTAAATTTTAGGGAGAACGTAACTTCATCTACAACTTTTACATTTTTTATGATTCTGTTCCTGTGAATAATATAAACTTCAAGCCTTCCCCTCTTTTAGTCAGTGATAGTGGCGCTGGAAACAAAAAAGTGGCTAGAGAGGAGTTTCAGAACTTCACAGACCATAGGGATACAAGGAGTGAGCCCCATTTTCAGGAGGGGATGGAGATGAGAGAAGCCATTTAAGAATTCAGTGGATGGAGAGTCAGGCCTTGAGGAGCTCCGAGGCAGAGAGGACCAAGCTTCTCTTGTGTCCCCTTCTCAGAGGGGAGAGAGCAGCTTGAGGTGTTTTTTGGAAGGAAGTCAAACAGCAGGGGAGGTAGCCCCAGTCCTTGGAGTTGGTGACAGGGTATCAGGTCTGCATTTTCTTATTTGGTTCTGAGCTTTAAGCTTGGCCCTGATGGATGCATATTGGCCAAACGGTCAGGTTTGTTTGGTTACCAGGTGACTTCCATGTGAAATCATTTTTTGGAGGGGAGAATGGGGAGTGATGTGTACAACTGGGACTGTCAGACAGCACTTTCTCAGTGGTTAGGAGCCCTCGTTGGCCAAGTGGGCCCAGGGGTTCTCTCTGTCCCTGACCAGTGAGCTACCCACTTAGCCATGGCACTGAAGGGGGTGTGTGTGCCCCTGGGGAAAGCTCCCTCTGCCGCACTGACACAGTTTGTCTTCTACTTTATTGGTGGTGGTTGTGGCCTTTAAAGTTTGTCTTTTGCTTTTTTCCCCCCTGTAATGTTACATCCACCCAGGGATTACTTGTGAACACTGTTCGTTTCACTGTTTGGTCTCGAAAAACTCTGGGTTGCAAAATTGGATGTTCCCAACGCTCGAGAGCCGAGGATGTGGGTAAAAAATCTCTATGTTAGATCTGGTAACTGGTTTCTAACTCTGTGCCTTCTCTATGGTATGGACGCTGACTAATTGAGCCAGTGCACTTGAATGACATCTCCGGCAGCCACATTTTAGTAACACAGCCCTCATGATCCCGTATTTCATCATGCCATTTCACTAAAGGGTCTCGTTCAGATTTACAGCGGCATTAAACCCGACACAGAGCGTAGTTTGTCATGAATGTTCTTGAGGCTGAAGAGGTAGAGATGGGAGGGAGCCTTTAGAACAAGGCTTTAGGCAGCCGGTTGCTCTGCTCATGGGGAATGAGAAGGTGCCATGTTTCAATTCGGTTTTTAAAGCTGTTGCAGGGGGAGGGGAGAGTTGGAGAAAATCCCCTTTGGGCAGCCAGTTTCTGACGTGGGCTCAGGATCTCCTCGGCCTCCCCCCAAGGGCTTTGTGTTTCATTGGCCTGCCGGCCTATTGTCAGTGCCTTTAGGGGCTGTATTCCCATGTGCTCCAAGGGCGATGACACATGACCTCCCCCTCACACACAAAACCTAAATATACTGCCCTTTCCAGGCCTGTCACTGCACACACATCACCCCCTTGTCAGGATCCCAGATGGGAAATAACATCGGAGGTCAAAGGAGGAAAGCATTGTCTCTTTTTAGGCTCCTTTTTAAGTATTTCTTTCTCTTTCCCTTTTGCCATAAATGGGGGAGGGGAATTTCCCCTCCCCCCTTCCCCCTCCCCTCACACACATACACACGCAACTGTTTTCTGATGAAAAGAAAGTGAACCTTGATTAGCATTGCACACCCGAGAAGAAAAAAGCCCCTCTTCCTTGGGTGGGGGTGGGGAGTGCTAGGCATATTTTCAATGAACATGAATCATATTTACATATTTTGGTCTTCTTGTAGAGCAGCCCTATCTTGCTCTCAGGGGTCCTCCCAAAGTGAAACTCAGACTCACATTGTAGCATGAGTTATGACTCATCTGAACAGCCAGGCACACTCGATGTGGAACTTGTGTCCCTCGAAATGGGAGCCAGGCCTTGTAGAAGTTCAGGAGTAGGACTCAGCCCTCCTCTAGTGAGTGCTCATCAGCAGACCAGATCATTTTTTCAAAAATCGTATATCATCCCATTTCTTTCCCCCTCTTCCATCAACCGAAATGGCTTACCCCAAATCCAAGTTAAACTCATCGTTGCAAAAGGGTGTGAAATTAAACCTGCCCTGACCCACCCTACTGCTCCAAGGATAGTAATGACTTTCTAGTTTCAGTTGATTGGAGATGAGGAGCTGGCGAATTGAAATATTGAAGGATTAATGAATTCCCGGGGTGCTGAGGTTACTATTCTTTTGTCTGTCTTTGTTTTTAACTGTTGAATATTAATAGAATGAGGAGAAGGGGGGACCAGGTCTCCTTACATGTATGCTTCTTGAAAGGGGTTATTCTCTCTCTCTTTTGGGGTTTTGTTTTGCAAATATTGTTGTCAGGCCCTCGCAGGATTGCTGGGATTCCTCCTGGTCTTCATGATGCCCTATAGATGTCAGCTGGGAAACCGGTTGATTTAAAAGGATAATACTTTGGAAAAGTCAGAAGGCTGTAACCTGAAAGTGATTCATCCTATGACTGTATTTTACTGATGACTTTTCCCTAAGCATGTAAATAAAAGAAGTGGGGCAGTTGGTATCTTTTTGGAATTGGGCCACTTATGATTCAGATTGTGACCATTATGGAAACATATATATATTTATCCAAATCCATGAAATTGACTGAAACGTCCTCGGATTCTTAATTCTGTTTCCGAGCAGGGCTCAGTAGGAAGGCCAGCCTGGCTGAGCTCTGGGTCCTTGTGGCCAAGCTGGGAGGGCATAGTCAGGCTGTGTTTGGCTTGGGTGTTTACCCAAGCTCAGGGGCTTTAGAGAAATACACAGGACCTTGAACACAGTAGACGCTCAGTAAATATTTGTTAAATGATTTATTTTGTTGGTCAAGATACATTTTTTCCTTGGAAGAAACTTAAGATGCTTTCTATTGCTTCAGGCTTCCGGCCTCCTACTTTTATTTTGTCTCATCTTTTTACACTCTGTTGCATATCCTGCATTTAATGGAGGGACAGTCAGATGGTCCAAAAGTTCCTGATGGATAAAGGAAACTGAAGGCTTTCTCCCCTCATTTGTCTTGAAAATTTATGTCTTAGTCCCAAAGTTTTATTTCTTACTTGTCTGAGCAAGTTGGTTTCCAGGGCTGCCCCTGGTAACGTTTCCACTACAGTAAATCAGCAGAATTCATTGATAATTTGAGACAGTGTGATACAGTGGAAAGACCCACCTTTAAATCATTACTAATAGTTTGACCCAGAGTCACAGTTTACTCACCTGTAAAATGGGGGCAGTTACTCAGTGTTGTGAAGGATCCTAAGGCACCACAGGAATGGGAGATTTCATCTGCCGTGCCCCGTAGCCTTGCGTTGGATGCCACAACGTCAAGTGTAGTGACAGTGTGTACTGTGGAAAGAATTCATTTCCAGGTGATTGAATCTTGAAGTTGACCAGCAAAGCATGTATTAAGTGCTTATTGTGAGCCGGACCCTGGGCTAGGCACTGAAGATCCAGAAAAAGAGCTCCCTAGGATCAGGGAGCTCTTGGTCCAGAGGGAGAATCCACATGTAAACAGTGTGGTACAAATACCCAGAGTCGATGGAAGGCAGTCTCAGAAGGGTCATCTCTCCTACTGAGAGAATGGGGAAAAATCTGAAGAAACTGGGATTTGAGTTGAGTCTTGAAGGAGGCCAGGGAAGCCAGGAAGTGGTGGTAAGGAGGGGAGAGTGTTTTAGGCTTGGAGGTCAGTCAGGGAAAAGGCCTGGAGACTTGAGAGTGTGCAACAGTAACAGCCTGGAGACCAGTGAGTGGTGGGATGATTGAGGGGGAGCAGGGTGTAAGAAAACTGGGAAGGTAGGAGGGGGCAAATTGGGAAGGGACTTCCTATTTCCTCTTGGAAAAAAAAATAGGTAGCCATTGGAACTTATTGAGCAGGAATTAGGAAAATCACTTTGGCAGCTGAGTGGAGAATAGATGGGAGAGAGGAGAGAGGTTGGGCAGAGACTTGGCATGAGGCTTTGAGAGTGGCGGGAAGCCTGGGGGAGGGCAGGCTGGTGGGTACTCTCAGTAGAGGACATGTGGAAGAGGGTAAGGTCAACTCATCTACCATCTCCAACTTTCAGGACTGGTTTAATACAATTTGTAGGATTTTTTTACTCCAAGGAGGTAAACAATCTTAAGAAAAATGGGGAGGTGTTCTCTATGGAGCTAATTGGTGTTTTAGCGGGGAACATTGATAGGTATTGGGAAGGCTCATTCTGTGTGTGTGTGTGTGTGTGTGTGTGTGTGTGTGTGTGTGTGTGTGTGTGTTTTCAGGTAATGAGTTAAAACACACTACAATATTCAGTTAAACAGATTAAATTCCCCATGAAATAGACCTGGATTTAAGTTACACATTCTAGAGACGGACAAGATTTGGGCATGTTTTCCTTGATTCCTGCCAGGATTAAATCTGTGTCCTGGTGGGGCATGTTAGTTTGAAGCCTGTGCTTCCTGGAGTGGCCTTCTTTATCCAGGTGAAACAAAGCATCCTTGACGTGTGTTGTGACCACTCTACAGATAAATCCACAGTTGAGGTCTGCTTGAATGATTCCAGTGCTTAGCTGGGTGCTCGGGAATCTCCTGGGCTTCCAGGCTCTTCATTTTGATTGCCAATCCTCTAATTAATTGAGCTTGACTCTAGATTTGACTTGACCAGTTTACAGAGTTTTTGGATTTTATTTTTCAAGTTACGAGCTTTCCTGGTAACACCTTTGTAAAGTAGAACATTATACACAATTTGCTTTTGACCAAAATAACAGTTTTGTGAAATATCTGAAATAAGGCTAGTTTTGTGTAAACAAGTAGTAGCCAG
Source organism: Notamacropus eugenii (assembly GCF_028372415.1). Classification (NCBI taxonomy): domain Eukaryota; kingdom Metazoa; phylum Chordata; class Mammalia; order Diprotodontia; family Macropodidae; genus Notamacropus; species Notamacropus eugenii. The sequence goes on from NC_092876.1 coordinate 36,507,778, forward strand.
AATTTTATTACCACCACACAATTTTTAATTTTCTTATTATTGTCTGGTTGAAGTGATACTCTCTCCCCCACAAAAAGAAAGAATGCCCCTAGACTCCAACCTCTTTTCTCTGTACTCCTATACCTCCTCTTTCCAAATTTTATTTATTCCTCAGGGCTTAACTCAAAATTTGCCTCTACTACAGGCTGTCTACGAATTCCCCTAGTCCAAATTGGCCATTTTGGCCCTTAATCACTGACCGCTGTATCCATACATTTGCCTCTTAGGGCTAAGGGAAGGTACTTAACTAGACCCAGCTCCTGGAGAACATTGAACATGTCTCTTGGGTCTCTTCCCATCCAGACCTGCAGATTGGTTGCTTGAACAAATGAACCAGTAGCAGAACAGACCCCAAAACTATTTTCTCTCAAAAATCAGTTTACTCTGGAACCCTAAATTGAAAAGTAGAGGCTGAGACAGGTCTCTGCCCCCCTCCTCATCCCCCTACATATTAACATGTGTGTCAGCTTAATCCATGTTTCGAGGATGGCAGCCTTTTGGTACCCAGTATTAGTGCCACAGAGGTGCATTACTTCTATTTTATTGTGTACAGCCTGGGTGAGGGGACTGGGGAGATCTCAAATGTATGAATTTGTAATCAGACTAGAAAGAAACAATTCCTTGAAAAGAAAAAAGAAAGAAAATGTAAATACCAAGGAGACGTGGGCCCACAGGCACAGGTGCCTGATTTTAAAATTTCCTGTGAGCGAAAGGACATCAAAGAAGGATGTGGCGACTCTAGAAATGACTGGAAAGGCCAATCTATCAGTTTTCTAGGGTGAGCTTCATTTATAGGTGTGTCACCTCTCTTTAGAGTATCTGGGAACCCCAGAAGCGGTCTGATAAGTCCTGCCATTAGCATGAGCTTAACATGGGATCGCCAGGACCTTGACAAGCCTCTCTGTTTCCTCCTCTCTCAAACCTCGTAGCTCCTGGAATATTGGTGTATTGGTGAAATGTGTCTTGGTGATAGATTGGCTCACCATTGACATCCATAGTTGTCTTATTGGCCATTGTCCTTTGACCTGCTTGCTTTCAGTCTGGCTCTGGATGGGGATGATTGGGACCTTTACTTGCTCTGGTGCCCTTTTTTTTTTTTTTTTAAACCTTAAAACCTCTTGAAATCCTGAAAAGATTTCTGCCGGCACTGGCGCTGAAAGGGGAGAGACTTTATTTAGAGTTGAGTTCGGTCGGTTTTGTCACGCAGCTCTTTGTCTCCAGCATCACCCCTGACGTGACCACATTTGTCTGAGGGGCATCTGTTCTTGGTGGGGATGCTTGTGAGCAGATGTTCGATTGCATGTGACAGCCTTTGAGGCACAACAGTGTTCCGGGCGGAAGATGACGGATGGATCATTGGAGGTGGATGAAGATTCGGAAATTTAAGCTCCCCAAAATCAGGGACTTCACTTGTGGGGAGACTTGTCCCGTGACGTTGCAGAATAGTTATCCATATTTGTGGATGATGAGTTTTTTAAAAATCTGAGTTAAAAGTAGTTGAATTTGTTACCTAGATGATCATCATGGGGCTGTGTTGTGGTACTTGTTTTCAAAAATGTCATCCTGCCTTTCTGTGTTTACCTCAGTGAAAAGTGAATATATTGAAACCTGAAAACTCTGAATATCCCCATTGTGGGACCCCATAATTCTTCCTAGTTTATAGCTGGATACTAGCAAGTTCAAGTAGTGTTTTTTTATGGGATGATGGAACCCTGGGCAGCTTATGCTCATACTGCTAAAATTTTACTTTCTCAGAGGGAAATGTTCACAGGGGTGTTGTGGAATTGAGCTGAGGCTTCTGTTATCAATCAGTGGTCCACTGGACTTGGGGTCAGGAAGGCCTGAATTGGAATATGACTGTAGGCACTTAGCTAGCTGGGAGGCCCTGGGCAAGTCATTTAACCTCTGCCTCAGTTTCCTCCGCTGTGAAATGGGGATAATGACGGCACCTATTTCCCCCAGGGTTGTTGTGAAGATCCAATGAGATAATGTTATGTAAAGGGCTTTGAAGAACCTTAAAGGCCAGCCTCTTGTTACTTATTAGTTTTACACATTTTCAGATGGAAAATCCAAGGATATGGATTATAAAATTATTCATTTAAAGAGAAGATGATGTAGGTAGCTGTAGAAACTCTTGTAGTACCTTACTTTTCTACACTTCTTTCCATCGCTAAGGTGTTTGTTCACTCTATGGTAAACTTAGGCCTCCATATAAACCCAGGCTCCCCAAGGCTGTGCCGTCTTTGGATCTCTAGCTCAGTAGGTCCTACCAAGCTGCTCAAGGGCTTTGCATTTGCCTTCTGACATTTCAGTTCTGCCCTGGCTAACCAATGGGGTGCCCCCATCCTGGAGAGAAGAGCTACCATGGTATCACAAATACAAGGTGATTGGTGGAGGCAAAGACCCCCAGGCAGGATAGGCAAAGGGTTGCATAGAGGAGGTGTTGCAGTAGCTGAGCTTGGCAGACATTGCACACTTTTGGGTGTATTTGTCTAAAACATGGCCAGAAGGTTGACAGTCAGGGGATGGGTGTATTTTGTCCCCTTGATCCCTGTAGAGCATCTTCTAATGTCGTAATCGGCCACAGCCTGCATCAGCAGAGGACTTAACACAGACTCATGAAATGAGAGTCTTGACATTTGAAAATAACGCATAGTCCATAGGATATCCGTACTGGCAAAAGCCATTCCTTAGACATTTCCAGCTGACACTGGAGTCGTCTGGTTCTGTTCAGGGGATTGATTTTTCTCAGAACATCTGATGCCTTTAAAAAGAAAAAAAATCAACTTGTTGGATTTGGGTTTGGGCGAGTTGTGTGAGATGATGTTTAAGGGCTGATACCTAGTGACTAAAAGGAGATTTATTTTGCAGCATATGTTTTTCTATAGACTTGGATACAGTACAATTCCTTAAGTGACATCCTTCTCAAATATGCACACAGACTTGCAAGCACAGGATTAGCAATTAAACATATTCAAGTTCTTACTCTGAGCAGTCTTATTACTTCCACTTGGCATCGAGTCAGCACCTGACGATTGTGCTTTTTTTTTTTGTTTGCCTTCCTCTGAAATTTTTGTCTTTGAAATTTGTAAGAAGACAGGTCAGCATTGATAATTTGACTACAGAGCAGCCAAGGACAACTTATTGTCAATTCAATTAGTTGGAACCCAACTACATAGATTCCTTGAATAACAAGGATTTTTGAGTGTCTGCCTTTTTGGTGGGAAAAAGTGAAAAAGCAAGCTAGACAATCTTAAGTTGTTTTGAGGATCTATGTGTGCATTTGTCTTTTTAAAATGTTTTATTGCTGTTTCCTTGCCTTGTGATTCTCACTCATCGGCCCTCCCTGCCCACTCACAGAACAAGAGAAGGTTCCTTCCTTGTTGCTAATAGGGATAATCAGACAAAAATAGTTCAATGCATTGATTGTGTCTGAAGATACAATACTCATTCCACACACCTTGTGACTGGCTGTTCTCTTTCAGAGGTAGGGGGCTAGTCAGTTTTATCCTCTGCCATCTGAAGTCTGCAGGGGTCAGAGTTCAGAAGTCTTACATGTTGTGGTCAACTTGGAAACTGTCCCTTGCTTTCTTCTTCATAGAAGTCTTCTCAAATAAATGTCTGAAGTTTTTATAATAATTTCTTATGATTCAATAATATTCCATTACATTTATGAACCACAGTTTATTTAATCATTCTTTGATTGATGGACACCCACTCCCCCCACCCCAGTTCTTTGCTATTTTAAAAATGCTGCAGTGATTATTTTTATCTTTAACTATGTGAGGTGTGGGGGGGTATGCCTGTTAGTGGAACAGTAGGTATGCACTTGGGACAGTCCTTCCCTCCCCCTGCCTTTTAAAAAAAGAGAATTCAGAATTGTTTCCCAGAATGACTGGAGCATTTCACAGCCCCACCAACGGTGCTCTGGTATGGCTGTCTTCCCATAGCCCCTCCACCATGGAGCATTTTCATTTTTTGTCATTTCTTTGTCTTCGAACCCGTCAGTGTCTGTATTTCTGTACAGTGTTCATATTCGTAACCTTGATTAGGAGACACTGAAGGAGCCATCTGAATCCTGACTCACCAAAGAAAAATTAAATTATGTCCAATATAATGAACTTATCGAGGCAGGAAAGTAGACCAAGACATTTTAGAAAGATTTTCAGCAAGGGTTTCGACCTTTCGTTAAATGGAAAAGTAGGTTAAATAAATGACCACTGGAAGCTCCTCTCAAAGTTGTGTTTTTTTAATACCTTCATGTGACCTGGGAGGGGCTTTTGCTGCTTTCTTTCATGCTGACGTTTTTCTCTTCTGTGTCTCATTGTTAAATTCGATCATCTTTCTTAAAATGACTCCGCCAGTCATCCATGTGCCTTTGAAGGGCCAGTGTGAGCTGTTTTTCATGCTTGTTAATTCATAATAGCTCCTCCTTTTTGTTTTGGGGAAAATCTGTTCATTTCACCTTGCTTGGCTGTTCCTGTCCTTCTGTCTCTCTCTGTGACTCACTCCTGAACTTAGTCACTTATTCACCGTGACCTCCAGCTGTTCCTTCACGCCCTCAGCCCGTCAGCCTTGCCCTGGCCCTACTGTGCTGTGCCAGTCTTGGCCCTCTGGGCAGCCAGCCCAGCTGCCCATACCTCTGCCTTAGCCCCATTACTCCTTGGGTCCAATCTCTAATCCCAACTGGGCCCTCGCTCATACTCAGCCATCTTTCTGTTTCTCCCTGAATGACTCTGGCCCATGTCTCCCCTTCTTCCCTAAGAATTGGCCTCCTATCTAACAGAGACCCTCGAAGCCTCCCCTTGGGAGCTTTCTTGACTCCTATTCTGCACCTCAGCCCTTCATATTAGTCATCTGCCGCCACCTGCTCATTTGCTCAAGGTTCACCCAAGCCACCCCTTGTTGGGGCCTGCCCTTGACCCCATCCCTTTCTCTCCTCTCCTGGAGCTGGAGCCTTCATTCAGCTCCTGCCTCTAATCTTTCATTTCTCCTAATCTACTGGATCCTACTGTTGCCCTAAAAGACTCCCAGGTCTCCCCTTACACCTTAAACTTGACCCAGACATCCCTTTTTTTTTCAGGATGGGGCGCTGATTATTAATAAGGCTAATAATGCAAGCTCATGTTTGCATAGTTGAAGATTTGCATACTTCTTTAGGAATGTTAGTCTCATTCAAGCCTCAAAACAAGCGTGTGAGATAGGAGCTATTTTTTGTTTTCATTTTACAGATGAGGAAACTGCGACTCAGAGAGTGTCAGTCATTTGACTGACATGGGATTCCAACCCAGCCTTTCCCCAGCCCACGTGCCATACTCTGTCCACTACACCTCTCGTCTGTCTGTCTGTCTGTGTCTCTCCTCCGTCAGAGCCAAGCTCCTAGACGCTCGACCTCTACTTTCTCCCCTCCCACTCACTTCTCCACCCTTTGTAATCTCCCTTCTGACCCAGCCAGTACATCTCCGCTCTCTCAACTGGGAAATCAGTCCTGATTTCTTGTGACTTGGATAGCTTTTGATACTGACCTCTCGTCCTTCTAGATAGTCTCTCCTCCCTCTGAGCTTTTCTTTTGTAAAAATGTTACTGCTGTTTCTTATTTTTATATCCCCCTTGTTTCTAACTACTTCACCCTTCCCCTGCCCCAACCCCCAGGAACCATTGTAGCTTTTCTGCCATCTGCCTTCTGGCCAGCTGAGTCCTCCCTCAGTTAACTTTCTTAGATGGCCATCCATAGTCCTGCCCCCTCTGCATCCTCTCTCAGTGACCTCATCACTTTTTTTGGGTTCAGTTATTTCTGGGCAGATGACTCTCAGATCTATACCTCCATCTTTAGCATTTCTGGTGAACCACAGGCTTTCATCATGAACTCCCTGCATGTGTCTAAGATGAATGAGTACAAAATGACCATAATGTTGTTAAATATAAAATTTGAGATAGTTGGGGGGGGGGGGCGTGGTTAGTGAGGGGAAACATGGGACTCAGAAATGTCATCTTGGAGAAGGTGGTGCTTGAAGGAAGGATTTTTATGAAGTGAAAGGGAAGAAGGAGAATGTCCTAGGCATGGGGATAGCCATGACTTGGAGATGGGATATGGAATTTCACAGTGTGAAGAGTAGAAGTCTGGTTTTTCTAGATTCTGAAATGTAGGAAGAGGGAGGCTGGGAAGATACATAGTGACCAAAACTTGAGGGGCACGGATGGAAGAATTTTTAATTTACCCTAGGGAGCTAGTGCCGTTTGGACTTCGGCCTACTAATTGAACTTGTTTCCAGCCTGTTCCCTTTCTTCTCCATGCTTCTCATCAACACTCTTTCTTGGCTCATTATTACTTAGTGCAAATATCTCAGGTTGACATTCATAGCCTCTCAACTATCTTTTTAAAGGTTTATTTCCCTTCCCCTCAGGAAACACATTCAGTGTTTCCTGAATGGGATGGCCTAGCCCCTGCTTCTGTCTTGGTCTCCCTATTCTGGAAATGCACCCCCTACCCCCATCTGCATCTTGTCAGCTTCCATGAGCCTCCTAAAGGAAGCCTTTCCTGATGTAAGGACTCATAATGTACCTACTGGGTGCTTCATGCCTGGGGATGCAGAGGAAATAAAAGTTAATTCCTTCCCTCTAGGAATTGTCACCTGAGTAATAATCAGATGTGTATGAAGTGGACACAAGGGGATTTCAGGGTAGGGATGAGATTAGAGGCCCTGAAGATCAGGGAGGCGTCGTGTAAATAGTAGCAGAGGACCATGATATTTTTAATAGAAATTTTTGTTGCTGCGTTTTGTTTTATTTTATACATTTTCCACTGTGTCCCTCCTCCCAGAGAGCCCCTCCTTATAATAAAGATTAAAAAAAAGGTCTGCAGAACTAGCCAAAATATCAAAAAAGTCTGAAATTCTGTGTGATATCTCTCCCTCTGCAGAGGGGATAGCGTCTTCTTAGATCTCTTTTGTGGGGAGGCCCACGTGGTAGTTATGATTTGAAACATTCAGTCTTGATTTTTCTTTCTTTTTTTTTGTTTGGTTCTGCCCATTTACACTGTTGAAGTAATTGTCTAGATTGTTTTCCTGCTTCTGCTGATTTCAATTTGCATCCGTTCATTTAAGTCTTTCTGTCATGCTTCTTTGTACAGTGATATTCCATTACGTTCACATACCACAATTTGTTTAGCCATGCCCTGATTGGTGGGTGTTTACTTTCTGTCTCTCTCCCTCTCTATCTGTCTGTCACACACACACACACACACACACACACACACACACGTACACGAAGCTTGTCCATGTGGGCCCACTTCCCCCCAATTATTGGTTTCCTTGGGATATATTCCTAGCACTGGAATCTACTGATCAAAAGGTATGGACATTTTAGTCATTTTATTTGCATAATTCCAAATTGCTTTCCATAACGTTTGGACTGATTCACACAAGCTGAGCTTTGAAGGAAGGTATGACTCTAAGAGCATTCCAGACATGAGAGAAAGCCTCTGCAAAGATGTGGAGAGGAGAGGGGAGGTGGAATGTTGCGTGGGAAACAGTTTGGCTAGGCCATCTAATGCGTGAAAGGGAGTTAACTTTAATAAGTCTGGAAAGGTGGGTGGGAGCCAGATTGTGAAGGACTCTAAATGCCAAATAAAGGATTTATATTTGATCCTAGAGGCAAGAGGGACCCTTTGGAGCCAGGGGAGCAGTTGTGGCCTGGCCTGTGCTTTAGGAAAGGCCACTTGGGACAGGTATATGGAGGGTATTAAAGAGGAGAGAAGCTGAAGAAAGGTAATTGATGAGAAGACATCTGCAGTACTGTCTAGAAAGGTGAGGAATGCCAGGATTAGGGGGGTGGATTCGTCTGAGTGCCTAGTATGGAGTGGATATTAATAAATGCTTGTGGATTGAGGTAGGAGATGGTATCTAGAAGAGATAAAATAACCAGGCTTTATTATTGCTCAGGATGGTTGGGCAGAGAGCGAAGGAAGAGTGAAAAGTGGAGGCTGCAAGGAAAGTGCCCTTGACAGTAGTAATGGTGGAGAGGCTTTGTGGAGAAGGTAATCACTTAGCTTTTGCACGTACTGAGTTTGAGATTCTGACTGGACATCTAGTTGTAAATGTCCCAGAGGCTGTTGGTGGTGAAGGACTGGAGCTAGGGCTGACTGGCCTAGGTAGATTGTCCCTCTCCTGGAATTAAGTATCTTTTATTTACTTATCTATTTACTTGCTCCTGTACCCGCATTAGAATATAAGCAAGCACCTGGAGAGCAGGGACAGTCTATTTGTCATCCGGCTGCTGAGTACAGTTCCTACTGAGGAGTAACAAATGCTCCTTGAATCAATTGAATACTTACGCAATAAATAATTAGCGTTGAGATATTCAGCAGCACCTGGCTCCCATTCTCTTAAACCTTCACAAAGCCAGCTAAAAATGGCCTGTCCTTTTTCTAATAAAAGAGATTGGAATCCAGCAGCACAGAGTGGACTTTGGATTGCTGTGGAAGGTGTGGCAGACCCCTAGCAAGCTCTTCTCACTGGCTTGGGAGAATCCACATAACGTCGATGGGGTGTAGTTTTTACTTAGTAGTTGGAGGCTAGCTTGTCCAGCATCCTCAGAACGTGTGTTCTCTTCTACTGTTAATTAAAATACTTAGAGCAGCTTGTCATTGTGACATCTTTCAACTCCAGCCTTTGCAGACTCCCCCTTTTTGGGTGCTTGTGGTCGTGCCTTCGCCGTTTTCCTTTTTTTTGTTTCTCTTAAATATGGAGGCAAGTTGCTTTCCCCAGAAAGCTTTTTGCTGAAGTGCATACTGTAAAAGGTAAAAGCAGCTTGGCATATTGTAATGAGAGATCCTGGGTGGTCCTCTTGCCTTGAGAAGAAGGATTGCTTTGAGGGTGAACACCAAGCTTCACGGCAGCAGGCTTTTTTCCTGTTGTTAATTGTGCTGACTAGCTGGTCCATTGTGGAGGGGATATGTTTGCTTTTTGGAATAATTTTGGCTGCATTAAATTCATTTTGTTAACATCTTCATTACTGCCTTTTCATTTTCTTTGGTCGGAATTGATTAGGAACAAAGTGTAATGATTTTGACTATTCAGACGAGCGAATGCTTCGAGCCCGTGCTTCAACTGATTTCTGTAGAAAGCTTGGTGTCCATGCAGTTCCTAATAACATCTGTGAAAAAAGGCTGTATTAATAGTCAGGGAGAAGGCAGTAGGGGTGCATTTAACGCCATACATTCATCCTGAGCAGAGACAAAAGATGAGCTTTTTGATTTTTGTAGCAAAAAATACATGCAAGTCTGACTTTTGAGAGCAAAAAAGACATTCCTAGTGTTTTCTCATTTGAGGCAATGAATGGTGGTAGCTTAGGAAATAACCTGTGCACTCTGTGTCCTGAAGGTTTGTGTTGTAGATGGCCTACTTACATTAGAATATGACATTTCCTTTTAGAGTTTTCTTTTCAGGGAGCTAAAAACAAACCAAAAAAAAGGGGATAAATCAAATTGGGATGGAGCCAGGATGTTGGCGTTAGCATCGTATTCTCCCGAGGAGTCATGGGATTTTTAATGACCACAAGTGGTCAGGACATTGATTTCTTGTCTCATGTGAAAGGCAGTTTCTTTGGGTAATTCTTAACATCATGCCAGAATGACCAGAGGAGAAAATACCAGCCTTTGCCTGGCCAAGAAGATATCTTGTATACCGATAGAGGCAGTATAGTCTGGTGGGGAGAGTGCTAGGTTGGAAATTTGGAAGAACCACGTTCAGATCCCACTTGTGACAAGCCTCTGCAACTCTGGACAAGTCACTTAACCGAAACTCCCTCCTCTATTTAAAATGATGGGGTTGGACTAGATGATCTGTAGCATTCCGTCCAGCTTTAAATGAATTGTGGGGAAGAACCTGATCTTTGTGAGTTGGCAAGTTATGTAATTTTAGGTTATGTAATTTGCAAAGCTAAGTAAAAGTTTGTGTACTCTCTTGCAAGGTGGATAAGACTGGCAATAGACTGAATTTATGAACTCAGGGAAGTGAATTCTAGAGTACCAAACCATCTTTAGGAGACTTGATGGAAACAGCACCTACTGTTTAAGATAAGATGGCATTAACTAGTAAACAAGAATAAAAGAAACTTTCCTTAGTATGACGAGTATCTCTCTAAAACCAAAAGCCAGCATTATCTGTAATGGGGATAAATTAGAGGCCTCTCCATTAAGATCAGGGGTAAAGCAAGGATATTCATTATAGTTATTACTGTTCAGTATAGTGCTAGAAATGCTGACTGTAGCACTAAGGCAAGAAAAAGAAACTGAGGGAATGAGCATGGGCAGAGATGAAACAAAATGATCACTTTTCACAGGTGATATGATGAGAATCCTAGAGAGTCAAGCTAATTCAAATAATTAACAGCTAAAGCAGAGTTATAGGATATAAAAGTAATCACACAAATACTTACCATTTCAGGAGAAAATCCTGTGAGAAGAGATGGGTATCTACCTGCCAACACACAGAGAGGAACCAAATGAATTCAATTGTAAAACACTTTTTAGACAAAAATCTATATAATTGGAAAAATATTAGTTGTTACTAGGTAGGCTGAGCCAATATAATAAAAATGGTGGTGCTTCCTAAATTATTCAGTGTCATGCCAATCAAATAACCAGAGGGAATGATTATTGATAAAGCTAGAAAAAATAATAAAATTAATCTGGAGGAGTAAAAAGGTTGAAGATCTCAAGGGAGTTAATGAAAAAAAAACCCAATAATCTGGTTAGGGTGATGGTTAAGAAAACAGGTAGACCAGTGGTATAGATCAGATTATCCAAAATACAGTAACAAAGCACAGTAGCCAGGTGTTTGATGAAACCAAAGATCCTAGTATTGGGGCAAGAATTTACAATTTGACAAAAACTTCTGGGAAAACTAACTGGAAGCAGTCTGGCAGAAACTAGGTCTAGCCAACATCTCATACCAAAGATAAGCTCTGAATGGGTACATGACATAAAGGGTGACATCATAGACATGTTAAAAGAACAAGGAAGAAATTACCTGTCATTTAGGGATGGGGAAGAGTTCATGACGAAATGAGTTAGAGGAGATCACAGAAAGTAAAATGAACAATTTTGATTACATGAAATTTAAAAGTTTTGTGCAAACAAAATAAATTAGGCTAAAATTAGAGAAGCAGGTAAAAGGGTGGGTGGGTTTTTTTTTCATGGTTCTCTGATAAAGGCCTTAATTTCTAAGCTATGTAGGGAACTGACTCAAATTTATAAGAATAAGAGACATTCCCCAATTGATAAATGATTGTTATATAAACAGGCAGTTTCAGTAAATGAAATCCAGTCTATCACTAGCAATATTAAAAATGTGAGTCACTAATAGAGAAATTAAAATTAAATCACATTTTAAGGTTCTACTTCATACTTATAAAATTGGCGGTTGATGAAAAAGGAAAATGACAAATGTTGTGGAGTCTGTGGGAGAACAGGTACACTAATGCACTGTTGGTGGAGCTGTAAACTGGTCCAGCTTCTCTGGAAAGTAATCTGGAATTCTGCCTAAAAAAACCACTAAACTATACAGTTTAATATACCATGACTAGGTCTGTCCGCCTAAAACATCAAAGAAAAGAGGACTCGTATATACGATAACTTTTATAGCAATTCTTTTTGTGGTGGCAAAGAACTGGAAACTAAGAGTATGCTTATTATCTGGGGACTGGCAAAACAAGTTTTGCTGTTTAAATGTAATGGAGCACTCTTGTGCTGTAAGAAATGACGAAAAAGACAATTTCAGAGAACCTGAGAAGACTAGTGTGAACTGACGCAGACTGAAGGGAGCAGAACCAGGAGAACAGTTTATGCAGTAATAACAGTATTGGAACAATAATCAGCTTTGAGACACTGACGACTTTGGATCAGTCCAAGGAAGGGCCATGATTGTAAAGGATTTAGGATGAGATGTGCTTCATACTGCCATAGAAAGATGGTGGACTCAGCACACAATTTTTTTTTTTTAAATTTGGTCACCACGTAAATTTATTTTGTTTGACTATATCTGTCTGTAATAGGGATTTTATTTGTCTTGCTTTCTTAATGGCTGGGTGAGGTAGAGGTGGGAAAGACAGAAAGCAGATCTTGGTTTGAAAAAAAAATTAAAAAAAAAAAAAAAGAGAAGACCTGAATCCAGGAGAGCCTTAAGGTAGGACTTTGTCTTCTCTGACATCAAAGATTTTCTGTGGATTCACACAGATTAGTTAAGGTATACATAGATAAGCATACCTAGAGACTTGGGAGGAGGAGGCTGTTATTGTCAAGGGTTGTTCCTCAACCTTAAGGAGCTAAGTCAGTCTGTCTGTATCTCCCCCTCCCTCCGTCCCCCTCCCAGAGTGTGTGTGTGTGTGTGTGTGTGTGTGTGTGTGTGTATGTATGTATGTATGTATATATATATTATTAAGCATATAGGGATCTGGCTTGCTGTTGGGAGAGTCACTGAGTGGGATGCAAAGATACGCAGAACAATTGGCCAGCAAGCATTTTTTAGGCCTTTTTACTATGTTCTAGGCACTATGCTGGGGAGACAGGTAAAATCAGTGCTTGCTTCTGACCAGAGAGACAACATGCAAATAACGTTTTGAACATATAGAAATGTAGATAAATGTTTACGTATTGCCAGGGAAGGAACTGTTCTCACCCAGTATATTAAGCCTATCTGGCCCCTTTGGGAGATGGCTTAGGGATTCATGGTGAATCCTCATCAGAGATGTCAAGAAGGGGACTCATGCTCAAGATTGGGGTTAGACTTGATGAGCTCTGAGATTCCCCCCACGTCTTAGGGTTGTGTAGTCTCTTGGATGATCTTAGACTCCTAGGCTATTGGCTCATTGCCCTGACATAAAGTAGCCCATCAGTTTGATGTCATCTCTGCTCATCAGAGGTTTTTTAGTCCATTTTGTGCCTACCCAAGTGAGTAAACTTTTCTTCCCTTCCTTTCTTTCCCCACCCTTCCTCAATGACCAATTTGTAGCTTCTACCCTGAAGATTGGGAAAATAGCTAACCAGACGTTGTGTGTCTGCAGCAAGCCCCAATGGAACTCCTACAACTCTCTTTCAAAGCCCAAGGTGGAAGCTCTTGTATTATTGCTTTTCTTTGGGGGGAGGAGGTTGAGAGAGTGGAATGGGGGGTTGCTCTCTGAGTCTTATCTGTGTTTCAGCTAATACAAGTTGCCAGGTAAGTTACTTCCAGGTAAATGGAGAGCTTAAAGTGTAGTTGGGGGGTTGGGGGGGGGGCAAGATAAATAGCATGAGAAAGGTCTTGAAGAGCCAGGAATATGATGGCAAAATGCTATATACCAGCATGCTGTAGACCTAGAATAACCCAGTACTGAATGAGGTCCTGGCTAATTGTGTAGATCAGGTAACAAGAGAAGTGGAAAGTTGAGGAGGACTGTCCTGCTGTGCCGGGAAGCCTTGAAGGCAGGCCCTCGCAGTGGAAGAGAGTTGAATAGGATGTGGCTGGGGAGGCAGGGAGCAGTGAGGAAGGCTCCCCTTGGAAGGTCAGAGACAGTAATGTCATTTTTTGAGGAGGATAGTTTGACCCACTGGACCTGGCTGGAGTAAACTTTTTGTCTATAGGAAATTTAAGTTGTATGGATAAGGTTGGGCTTAGATTTCATGGGCCAGAAAGTGTTTATATTTGATTTAGAGGGAGAGTAATTATGTGACGTAGGTGTTATTTTGAGAAAATTGGGCCAAATAGATTGGTGTGGCACGATCAGTACTGAAAGAATTGTAATGGTTGGGAGTGAAGTGACCGTTACTTGAACTGGGGCTAATGGCAAAATAGAGAAGGGGGTCTTTTCTACACTCAGGTTTTGGGGTATTAGTGTAGGATCATTTGGAAAGCCTTCCTTGCGACGGTTCAGTTAAATTGATCCAGCATACCTAGTGAATAAGGCAAATAAATGGGTCTTGGAAGTACCATCTGAAAGAAAATTGATATTTTGAGAATGTGGCTGATGGTAGTGGAGGATTGTATTCTTTCTCCTGATTTATCCTTCTTACTACCAGTTCAGTTCACACAACAAAAACTTCCTAAGATTTTCTGGAAAATTTCCCATTTGCTGCATTGAGTATGTTGAGGTGGTTTTGGTTAGTTCCTGGGTCTAATTTATGTCAGAGTTGGTGAGACTGCACATCAGCCTTTCCGACCAGCTCCTGGAGGAAAGGGAGCAAGAAAACTGTAGCAATGTCATTTAGACTACAGATTTATTTCAGCACCCGGACCAGATTTATGACAGGTAGCCATGTAGGAGGGACTTGCTACAGTGACCGCAGTGAGGGCGGATGTGGAAGGAATGCACAGGAAATAATGAGGCAGTAATAGTACCCAAAATGTATCAGGTCCCTGGAAATACCAGATGCATTTGTGTCAAAGTGAAAACCGTTCCCAAATAGGGACTCTAGCAATTTTGTAACTATAAGGAAAGGCTAGCTTCTCCCTCCCTCCCACACTTCAAACACCTGATGTTTCGAAATTAAACTGAAAATTGAAGAGCGAGGGAGAAGAATGCCTAGATAAAAAACCTAAACATGATGTGAAAGTATTAGTAGTAGAGGATGTACCTAGTGATTCACAGGAAAAAATAATGGAGAAGTTTAAGATCAGTGTTGATGGCTTCATAGATCTGTACTAGTGCATGAAGTTAATAGTAAAATGAACTTTTGAAATTCTCGTTCAAGGAAGTAAGTCACATTCCATAGACAACCCTGAGAGTTAGTGGGATGGGACTTTGAACTGGAACACTTCAATAGAAGGGTAAACTTAGAACAGAAGAAGCCTATATATCCTGTAGATGTCTTGTGACTTTATGCCAAGAATATAGACCCTCTAGAGTGAGTGAATAATGAACCTGAAAATGGAATGAAAGAATTGGACTGAGGGCTTTGGGTTGAGATTTAAAGGTTTGAGAAGCCACAAGTGGTATTATTTTGTAAATATATTGTAGACTGCTTGACTAGATGGAAGACAAGGATAATGTCGTCTAATGCAGATCATGAAGTTCATGCAGTAATTGAGGAGGTTGACTTAGGATACAAGCAAGACTTTTGTTCATTTTTTGTGGTTCTTCGCTGACTTTCGTTTCTCAGCAGACAGACAAGAACTACAGCTCTAGATTGAATTCCTCCCAACATGGGGAGAAAACTCAAGCAGAATTCAATTAAACCAATATATGTGAAGATCTTCACCATAGGAGGTGTAGGAGGGGGGATGCAAAGTTTGTGCATTATGTTTTGTTCCCCACTGTCAAATGCACACTTTTTGTGGTCAGTCTTTTCATTCTGTCTTTGTAGCCCTACCATGTAGCAAGGGAGTCTTTACATGTTGTAGGTGTTAATAAATGTTTGTTGGATGGGAAGTAAGGTATGGCCTTTGTCCTGATGGAATGTATACTCTAATAAAGGGGTTGTGATCTACGCCGATGACTCTTAAATAATGCAGGAGAAGTTCCGATATGGGAATTGGGAGGAAATGGGCTTTATGGGAATCTTGGAAGAAAGTGACCACTGGGTTGTTTATAGCTGTAAAGAGCCAAGAACGACTATATTGGGCATAGGCAGTTGTGTACCCTAGTGTTAAGAAAGCTGATTTTGGAATTTTGTGCAGTGACAGGGCCTCTAATTAAACAAACATTTATTGAACACCTCCGTGGACCAGTTTAGAGAGTATTTACTGCCCTAGGCAGCATGGGATACAAAACAGTCCCTACCTTCAGGGAGCTTCCAGTCTTCTGGATGGAAGTGCGTTTTGCAAAAATATGCAAAGTATAGACAGTAAACAAAGATGGTTCAGGAAAAATGAGGAGCCATTGCAAAAATAAAATTCTGTGAGTCTGAGAAAGAAACATGCGAGGGAGCATTTTGAGTGTGGCTATATGGGGGAATCTGTTCTAAGGACAGGTACCCCAGAGCACTGTGATATAGGGGAGGGAGTCCTGGACTTGGGATGGGGAAAATTTGGGTTGAAAGCTCGCTATAGGCACTAGCTTCGTGATTATTGCTAAGTAATTTAATCTCTGAGCCTCCATTTCCTCATCTTTAAAATGTCATAGGTCATGAATTTAGGACTTGTTGGAACATTAAGAACCATTTAGTTCAATGCCCTCATTTTTTACAGTAAACTAAAACCCCCAGAGATGCCATACTTTGCCCAGAGGACTGTACAGAAGTGGTCAGCGGAGAGATTTGAACCTGGGTCTTCTGACTTGAAATCCAGGCCACATTTCCTGAGCCACCTGTAGCAACTCCCTCCCTGGCCCTGGTATATAACTCCTGAGGGAGATTGTGTAGGGAGAATGTTTTCCAAACAGAGAAGTGATGCTGTTAGAGCTGCTTCTGTTATATTAGATGGAAGGAGGAGAGGCTCGTCAGCGAGCATGCCCACAAAAGGTTGGCTCAGATTTGTGAGGGTAATGGATGGTTGAAGTCCAGAGGAATCGTAAGATAGTAAAAAAAAAAAAAAATTTTTTTTAAGCACACCAGGGTGATCTTAAAAATATCTTCCATAAGAAGGGGGAGGATACAGAGTACTTGGGGAACAGGAAGGACAAGGGAGAGGTAGACCCCCACTGGTTGGGAAAGGGCAGAGGTGGATGGTTAGTAGAGGATAGTATTATTTAATTTCATTTTTACTCTCCTCCAAAGAGTTATGCTATTTAAAATTGTGATGGAAGGGTAAAATAAGTGTAGTTTAGAAGGAGTTGAAGGCTCTCAATATGACGGCAGATCACTAGGCCTTTAGGAATTCTATCCAGAGAACAAAGAACTTGCAGATTTGATCACTGATGCCACTAGATATCTTTGAGGAGTCACTGAGGATGAGAAAGGGATTGGAGGCCGGGGCAGGGTCGGGGGGGGGGGGGGGGGAAGGGGGGGCGGTGCAAACATGCCACTTTTTAAAAGAGTAATAACAGGTGGTTTTTAGCATCGACTGATGAACTTAGACATTGGACCCTGGCGAGACTCTAGAAGAGGGTTATTAAACAAATGGCTTGTGATTGCTAGGAGACAGCTCAGGGTCACTGACCAGAAGTCATGGCAGATGAACCTCAGATTTTGAATCTGTGGTAAGACAGAGCTATGAGTAAGCTTTGAAGGCAGAGTGCAAAATTGGAACTGGACCAGTGAGTTAGGGCCAATTTTGGCCAAAGATGATAAATAAGGAAGAGGCTTGAGCAGTGAGAACTGTCTGAAAATGGAGTGTTCTGTCCTATAGCTCAGTGCGTTCCTGTACCCCTGGAAGTGTTTAAGTAGCTTTGGGGTGTCAGGTGTGTTGTATGGGATAGTCACTTACTAAGTGGAAAGGGGCGTGAAAACAAGGGTCTTCACATTTGTTTGATCATGTACCCCATCAGTACAAAAAAATTGGCATATACCAATATATCTATATTCACTTATTTATAATTATGTGTACACATATAGTACTGTTCTAATAACTATGTTCATTATAAAACTTAAAGGAACTGAGAGAGAGCTAGAGATGAAATCATACTTGATCTGGCAGTTGATAGAGGAGGGCTGATATGGTTAGACCTGGGCCTTTGGCTATTGAGGCAAAGATGGGCTAGAGTGGGGGGAGACTTGAGGCAGGGATTCCCAGCAGGAGGTGGTGAAGATTTGAACTAGGGGAGGGGCCAGGGGAATACAAAGAGGGGAACAGATGTGAAAAATGTGGTGGAGGGAGAATGCATAAGAGTTCACAACTGACTTCTCCGTGGGGTGAGGGAAAGTGAGGAGTCCCAGACAACTGGAAGAACTTGCATGACCAGAAGGATGGTAATGCCTCTGGCAATAGCAGGAGAGTCTGGAAGAGGGCTGGGTTGGGGGGTGGGGTGGGGAAGAGAATGGGATTGGAGAAGCAGATAACCCATCCATGCCTGTTCATTGTGGAGGCCATCCTCTGGGGGCTGCTCAATGCCTCCGAAAGCAGAGCCTAAGGAGGGTCTTCTGTCCCATTTATGAGGTCATGGAAAGGGGAGAGAGGGCAGATATGGCATTTTCCCTGTGCAGCTGCTGAAGGTGGTGGGCTTCTAGTTCTGAAGTGGGAGAGGGGAAAATGGAGTGGAGAGTGTTGGGAGATAAGGGAAGGAGTATTGCTATCGGCCATAACCCATCCCCCCTTGGCTATTACGATAATAGTGGAATACAACCTGTCTTCCCAACTTTTATGTTGAGCACATAACCCTAGGGTCAGGTCTTGGCTTCCACTTTGGAGAGCAGGCTCTGGATTACTTTGAGGATCTTTTCCAACTCTGATTTGTTTTGGTTTTGCAGGTCAGGCGATTATTTCTGTATTTGTTTGGAGATGAGGAAAAAAAAGTAGTCACTCATTACATAGTCCTCATGACAATCCATAGAAGGCTAGTGTATCTTTGTGTCCTACAGACCTAGTGTTTACCATACACCCTCCAAAATGCCTTGCCTCCATCTTGGAGGCAGCTTTGTGTAGGATGGTTGTGGTCATGAATTTTCCAGGAAGCCCCAGTCATCTTTAGTTATCGACAGCATTATCTTTCTTAGGAAAGCTCACTTGTTTTAATTATGTTAAGGACTCAGCTGTAACTTTACATTTGTTTCCTCATTAATCCTTCGGTCTTACTGAATACTAGGCCTGGCTTTGGACAATGGTAACTTGGCCACTAACGGTCTTTTTAGCTGGATTTCAAGAGATGGACAGATTTCAGAACTTATTTCATTGACTTCTTGGGTATACAGATAAATCAGTCTCATACAAATCTCAGAAATTACAAGTTTAACACCTTTAGACTTGTAAAGAAATCTGTGGGACATGGGGTGCTAAAATTTGGTGTGCCAGGAACTGGGTTGTGGCGGTTGCTTCGATTTGCCCTAGAAGAAGGAGATGCCTGCCTACTTGTGTCTTCTTGGGCCCCGCTAAGTCTACAGGACACCAGGCAGGTCCACGTGGGAGAAGGAGATGGCCACCTCAGGATCTCTTTTTTTTTTTTAGATTTCATGTGGAGGAAGAATCCAGTCAAGTCTGGGTTATCCATTTTTATTTGACCTCTTAAAGAGGCAGGGACTGGTCATTAGACGGTGCTTAGGGTAATTAGGTCAGCCCATTCTTCTGGATTGCTTCTCTGGACAGGAGCTGAGGTCGGCATGGTAAACAGTAACTGGCAAGCATCGATCCAAACTTTACAGCTCCATGCTAGGTTAGTGTGAGGGATGAAAGAGCAGTTTTCTTGAATTGTCCCATAATGCTCAGCAAAGTGGATCACTAACTTTGTGATGATTCTGAGAGGTGGACTTTCCATTTCTGTTAATGATAACATTAGGGAAAAATTTTGGAGGTGACAATGAATCAGTGCCTTCATCATCTCAATTTTTGTCTTTCTTTTTGATCAACAGGTTTTTTTTTTTTAAAATCTAGGAAAATTATTGGGATAGATGTGTTCTACCATGGAATTCTTGAGTCAGATTTAGAATGACTTTAAAATACACACCCACTTCTTCCTAAAAATAGGCCTTTTAGATAAAGAGTTGGCTTTCTTGGTTCTTCGACCACTCAAAGTCAGCTCTTTCCTCGCAGGGGATCGCACCCCCAGAAGGGGGTGGTGGGGAGGTAAGCCCAAGGTGTCTCCCTTTGAATGGTACCAGTGCCCTATTCCCCATGGAAGCAGGATAGTGCCTGGTTGAGAACTGTGGCAGGTTCTGTGTTTTGCTCTTGCACCCCAGCACAGTCTGATTGCATTGACTGATGCCACATAGTTTATTTGTGGGTACACTGCCCTTCCTCTCTGGGACCTTGAACTACCTCTAGATTCCCTGGGTAGAATAAAAGTGCCCATTCATCTCCCACATTAGCCCGTATTGCATCAGTAAGTGTGTGTTGAGTTGAATAATCTCTCTGAGAGGTCACTGAGAGGTGAAAAGTGCTTTACTCATAAGAGTACTTAAAAAGAAAACAACTTTATTTCTGAAATAGCAGGATTTCTAGAAAAAGGTGTGTCCATGAAAGGAATTATGGGAAAAGCAGAAATAATGACAAGGCAGCCAGGCCGAGGCCTCATTTCAGAGGCAGAGGTGAGCTGCTAGGCCTGAGTCTCAATGCTGGGCCGCCTCCATTGAGCTCAGCTGGGAATGGACACCGGGAAGGGACAGTTTCTTTTCATTACTCAGTTTCTACAAGTTTTGCCCATTTGGGTCTTTTTTGCTAGCTCAGCATTGCTGAATTGTGAACCAGCAGATATGCTTGCCTTTGCATCATATGGCTTGGCTTTTATCAAACTGGAAGTGACCCAGGTAGAGTTTCTGGATGACGAGGTAAACTGAGTCTGGTTGATGGCTCTGGTGACATCTCTGGGATTTGCCCTCCCGTGTCACCTCTGGAGGAGAGAGGGGGGGAGGTGGGCGGTCTAGGTCTTTTTGCTTCATTTACAATTTTATGAGGGGTCAGCCGGTCACAGTGGATGATAGAAGGGCTGCAGTTAGTAGGGCTGCCATCTGGCCATCGTAAAATGGGCAATCCACATTTTTGGAGGGGGGGGATGGTAGAGAAACAAACTGCAGACAGTTGTCAGGAGGCCCCCCCTTTCCCCCTCTGCCCTCCAGCAGACACCTTTATAGCTCTTTTCTCCTGGGTGTCTGTTCTGAGGGTTAAAAGTTCAGACTGTCCAGCTTTTCCAAAGATAGGTAGAGGCAGGGGGGCTGGAATGTGGAGCCCATAAAATGGCTTGTTCTGGGCAGTCCCTCCCACCCCTTTTCCTTCCTCCTCCTTCCTTAGCTGCCCCTTCCTTGAGGCAGGATAGGGCTGGGCCTGATTGTTGGGAGGGCTTGAAGCGGCAGACAAATTAGAGCCAGCTTGAACTTTGGGCTGATGCTCTGCTCGGATTAAGCAGCAGGATGGACTTCTGAACAATGAACTGGCAAGGTCAGGCCTCTCACCCAGGATAGCTTATTAAAAATGAGCCCTCTGCTGACCGCTGTGGGCCCAGGCCTGGAGATGGGCCGGCCAGCCTCCCTGCCCCGGTGCTGTTGGTGTTGAGAGGTGGGAAGATGGAGAAATGGGAGCCTGACGCTGAGCATTCCTGAGGCCTGTTCTTGCAGCTCTGGGACCCTGGGCAGCTCAGCTCAGCCTCTTGGGAGCTCTGGTTTTCCCATCTGTAAAATGGGGATAATCATGAAATGCAGTCCTGGGAGAACAGTTTTGAGCACAGGGCTTTGCAAACATGAACATGTTGTATATGCATGTAGAAAATGGAAAGTGTATCTCTTGAATCCCCCAGCCCCACCTTTTCATGACTTTGATAGCTCATTGATTACAGAGGACCTCTCCTTAAGTATGTGAGAGGAGACACATGTGCCTTTTGTTTTCCACTTCTTCATCAACACCCCCCTCCCCATTTTAAGTGACTTGTTAGCAGTAAAGGTTCTGGATTTTAGTTCAGAATTAGCAAAGTATCTAAGGAAAGGTATAGAATTGTGGACATACACAAAGCTCTCTCTCTCTCTCTCTCTCACTCTCTCACTCTCTCGCTCCCTCCTTCCCTCTGTGTGTGTGTCTCCCTTTGTCTCTCTGTCTCTTTCTGTCTCTCTCTCCCTTCCTGCCTCCCTCTGTGTGTGTCTCCCTTTGTCTCTATTTCTCTCTGTCTCTGTCTCTCTCTCTCTCTGTCACTCCCTCCTTCCCTCTGTGTGTCTCTCTTTGTCTCTCTCTCTGTCTGTCTCTCTGTCTCTTCCTCCCTCCCTCCCTCTGTGTGTGTCTCCATCTCTCTCTGTCTCTTCTTTCTCTGTCACTCCCTCACTCCCTCTCTCCCTCCCTCCCTCTCTCTCTCTGTCTCTGTCTCTCTCTCTCTGTCTCCCTTTGTCTCTATCTCTCTGTCTTTTCTCTCTCTCTCTCTCTTTCTCTCTCTCTGTCTTTGTCTGTCATTTCCTCCTTCCCTCTGTGTGTGTCTCTCTTTGTCTGTCTCTCTGTCTCTGTCTGTCTGTCTCTCCCTCCTACCCTCCCTCTGTGTGTGTCTCCCTTTGTCTCTCTCTCTCTCTCTCTGTCTCTCTCTCTGTCTCTGTCTCTCTGTGTCTCTGTCTCTCTCTCTGTCTCTGTCTCTCTGTGTCTCTGTCTCTGTCTCTGTCTCTCTCTGTGGAATGCTGGGTCTTTGTTGTTAGCAGCTTCTAAGGCCCAAATACCATCTCATTGTTCAGACTAGTTTTGTTCGTGGTGCTGTATTTCTAGATTAACAAAACTTTCTGGAATGTGGAGCATATACAGCTGTCCCACTGGATTACAGCAGCATTGCTGGAGTCACAGCGCTAACTTGGGTTTTATATAAAAATGCTTGTGTTTTACCAAACTTCAGTTGCCAAGCAATTAACCCCCCCCCCCCCCCCCCAAACAAAAAACACTGATATTTTAGACTCAGTTGTGCTGGCCTGCTGGGAAGCTCCCCAGACTCATTGGTAGCCCTCGGAGACACCAAACAGTACAGTACGACCAAAGCAAAGAGACAGACGTGGGCAGCTTCGCAGGTAGAGATTTTCCAGCCGGGGGTTGAATTCCTCCCCTTCTAGAAAGGGAACCAGAGAATATCTTGATCCACGAAGACAAAACTGGGCCTGTTGGAAGCCTTCCTTCCCTCAGACCCTGAGAATATGGCCATCTTCAGGTAGTGACTCTTGTGGGGAGGTGCCACCGCTTAGTGGAGAAGATGCTGTGGCATTTGGGGCCTGGGGCAGGGGGGACTTTGGGGCCAGACTAGAGAAAAATACCTTATTTGGGGGCTCCAACTTCTGGGGGGGACGCTTGCTCCCCACCGTCAACTCGTTGGACTGTGTTCTAACAATGGAATTCCAACCTTCTCCAGGTGCTTACCCCTAGGACCCCACCCAGACTTGAATATTGGCTGACTTCTGGGATCTCCTTTTAAATGCATCAGAGAGAAGGTCCTGTTTCTCCAGAGGCAAAGTAAAATCTGGGTCCAATAATAACTTTTAATAGGTTAGAGCACTTCCATGCATTAGCCTATTAGAGCTTCCTAATGCCCTGTGAGAGGTACTATTATCCCCATTTTACAGTTGAACAACTTGAGGCCCAAAGGGATTAGGTAATTTACCAAAGCCACCCAGTTAGTAAGTGGCTGCCCCAGGCCAGTCGGCTAACTTCACAGTCCTGCGCTCTGCCTCAGAGGAACTGTCTGGCAAGGACAGGCAAAATCCAACACTTGCGCTCTGCCACCAGCTCTCTGTTTGGTCTGGGCAAATCTCCTCCCCTCTCCCAGCCTCAGTTTCCCTATCTCTGAAGTCAGGAAGGTGGGCTTGTTTTCAGTTTTCATATTCCCTAATAGGTTCACAGTACAGTAAAGCATGTTACAGTTCAAGCTCAAAGGGCCATCAGATCTGGCAAAGGGTAGCTTTTGCTAAGACTCAGTAAATGTACACTTTCTTGTTTTGAAATTTGGGACTATCCCAGAAATTTCAGCTCCTCTGTCCATTGTGCAGGCAGCCTGTGTGCTGAGGAAATGAGTTAAGTAAGAACACCCCAGCATCAGGTGTTTGGTTCAGTTTGTGAAATGCTGTATTTATACACACCTTTCCATCGGAGCCAGTGGGAGGTAGTATAAGGATTATCCCAATTTTAAAGACCAGAGTCATGAGTTGGTGACCAGTGTCAAAGGCAGGATTGGAACCTGGGTCTTCATAAGGCATGTGGTCAGCACCCACCACACTGACGGTCTTCAGAATTCAGATCCTGCCAGACACTTCCTAGTTATGGGACTCTCCACATCAGTGTCCTCATCTGTAAAATGGGGATCATAATGGCGCCTGCTTTCCAGGGTGGTTGTGAGGATCAAACGTGATAAAATCTGTAAAGCTTTTCATAAACCTTGAAACACCATGTACGTTCGTTAGCTGTTGTTACTGTTATATTAACATCCTGGCTAGGTAACCTAGATGTGGCCGGACAGGGCCAGAGGGCAGATGGACTCTCCTATCTACTTATTCTTGGAACTGGTGCCTCTCGGCAGCCCACACTCCCCTTCACTTTAGCTCGACTGGCCCATCCAACTGTGGACCCCCTTCTTGTGAGCTTCCCTGCCCTCCCTCGATCCAGTCCTTGTCCTCTGCTTATAGGATTCACTCCTTCACCTCTGACCTTTCCCATCTTCTTAGACCTTCCTCCCATTCTTCTCTCCAGTGACCCCAGCCTCAGCTCAGTGCCTGGCACATTGTAGGTGTCTAATAAATACCCACCAATTGTGAAGTTGATTCTTTGAACCCAAATGTAAGACTTAGCATTTATTTTCATTCTCTTCCAATATTATCTGAGTGAGATGGAGGAATCTGAGTAATGAATACCAAATATAAAAGGGTGTGATTGTTGAGTTTAGAATACATATGCCAAGGACAGAATGGGCTGTGGAATTTGGTAGTCATTTTTAACTGTGTTGCGCGTTATTATTGTATGGCACTGGGCTGGGTGGTGGGAGATAGGCTGTGGGAACTCAGTTCCCTTTTAAAAACACTCTCAGACCCCAGACAGAAACAGGACAATTCTGGCCCTTTGGATCTTTAAAGATTTTAATGAGAACACCTGTTTGCTGAAAATGTGCATTTAAAAATGTGACCCACCAACCCAAATGGAGTTTCCCCACACATAAATTCTGATTTTAAAACTTTATTGTTTTTGTGGGTGGAATTTTGTAATGCTAAATATCTCCTTCCCATTCATTTGTTTTCATTCTCATGCAGAGGGCTAGGAAGGGGGGGTGGTGGTGGGAATTAGTCTCTGGGGGAGCAGTATATTAAGAGGAAAACTGTAATCAGGATGCCAGCTAGTTAACAGAAAAACTGATGTTAAGAATTTACATGAGCCTTTAAAACTGTCAATAAAAGAGTGAGGATGGAGGCCTTCTGATTACTGTTTAAGTATATTTTCTTCTCTTCCATCGAGGAAATTTCAGACTCATACTGGGTGTTTTTTTAGATTCCCGAGTGCATGACAATTGAGGGTGTCTGTTCTTACTGGCTTTTAAACAATCCTTTTGGCACATGGCTTGAAGGCATCACTTAGCCTGATGGCTGCACTAACCTGAGGAAGGAATTCCTCAGCCAGTTTTTTCAGATGGTTCTTCTCTCCTCTGCCTTTAAAACCGCCTCACCTTTCCATCACTCTGCTTAGCAGATCGGGGGTTGAGTGGAGTCTCGGTGTTGTCTTTCAATTAACAGTGGCCAAGGCCTCATGTTCAAGATGGGTGTGTGCCATCCACTCCCCATCTCAGCAGAATCTTTGTCTTGTCTCTGTTTTATTATGTGAATGTACTAGGTAAATGCTGCTTTTGCTGAAGATACATTTACTTATCTATATTTAATATACAGGGGTAGGTAGAGAGAATAAGCCACTTTAGGTTATAAATCATGTGGGATAGTAAAGGGCTGACCTTACAGCAGGAAGACCTGGGATCAAATCCTACCTTGGACACTGGTCTGTTACCTCATGGATTCGGTGTTTCTAGCCACATTAGTGGAGGAAGTTAATGCACTGGACCTTCCCTCTGCTGACAAACCCTTTAATGTTGATACTTAAGGAACTTTTCTTGGGAAGATAAGGAGGCTTTTATAGGATTGCAGATTTTGAACCTTGGTACAAATTACCTCCCTCCTTGATTTACAGTGGAGGAAACGGATTCCCTAGGTCATGTGACTTTGTTGTAGGCACACGCAGGTCATAGTAGTAAGGTGCAGAACTCAGCTTCCTAGGCAGATCCTCTGACTCCCAAGTCAAGTTGCTGGCTTCCCAAGGAGGGCCTGTCCATTGAAATGAATCATTGATTTAGCTGCAGCTAAGCTGAAGGAGTTGACTAGAATGTCTTCATTGTCATTGTAGGGCCTGAGCTGACAGTGTTGGGTCTTGGGTATGAGGCTGGCCCGTGCTCCCAGACAGCAGGGTCTCAGGCTTTGTTGAAGAGCCTAGCCCCATGTGGAAGTCATGAAGGAGCCTGGGCCCAAAGATCTGGACAGAGCCCACCCTATGTTCATTGGTGAAGTCACACCATGGCAACTCATGGAAATATTGGGGGCAGCATTGGGGGAAATAGTGTAGTGGCTGTGGGCCCGAAGAAACAGGGTATGGACCAAGGACATTGCTTTTGTCAGGGCAGAGTTGCCCTTTCAATGCAGCTATTGATTCCCGGGAGCCAACAGCACCCCATGAGCCTCCCTGTGTCTCCTGGGCTCCGCCAGGGCTGACCAGACATGTGAAACGTGGGCCTTCACCTGGGCCCTGCCAGCCCTTTTTCCACCACCCCAGGCTGCCCTTGGAAGTAGCTGTCTCCTTTCCAGCCTTTAAGTTCCCTTTTTTCATTTAGAGGAAAGATAGACAGATTTTGCTTTTTTCCTTGGGCTGGAGTAGCAAGGCAAAGCTTTTAGCCTGTACTTTGCATCAAAAAAAAAAAAAATTGAGCTGTCAGAATTACAAAACTCAAAGGAAAAAGGTGGTTCTGCTCTTTTTGAGAGGAAGGGGCCTGCATGGGCCATCCGTGAGCAGGCACAGTCAGGCCATACAGGGAAAAGAAGGACCAGACCCAGGCCAGCTTCTCCCACTTTCCTCTTAGGTTTGCCCCCTACAAGATTATGGGATTACAAAAGGCAGAGTTCAGGAGGTCACAGCACTCATGGGCCTCTCTCCCTCCCTTCCTTGTTCCCTTTTTCTCTCTCCCTCACTCCCTCCTTCCCTTCTCTCCCTCTTTCTTTCTCCCTCCCTCCCTGACCAGCACTCTCTCGCTCCCTCTCTTTTATTACCTTCCATTGAGCTCTCCTGACCTTAGTTTGACCATCCTTCTTATGTGCCCAAGAGTGTCGGATGGTCAGGGAGCTGGCTGCTTTTACGATAGCTGGAGCTTTTTAGGAGCTGCTACTGCTGTTGTTTTAAAGCTTCTTTAAAGATCTGTAACTCTTACCATCGAATTGCAGTATTTACAAATAACAAGGAAACAACAATTGTTGTATATAGGCCAACTTTTAGGAGAAATTCCACACACCTTGTTGGATCATTTCTTTATTATTCACTTAAGAGAGCCCAGTGGAAGAGCCGTCCCCCCCAAGAGTCGCTTATTTCAGGCACTTACTTCACTCTGTTTTGGGGATACACTCAGCATTGACTTACTTTTCCCCAGTGCTGTTCCCTCTTCTATAGCATGAAAACTAGGAGGTTTTAATGAGCTCTGAGGAAAGAAAATGAGTTTTGAGAAGTCATTGAATTGACTTAGTAGCCCTAACTGGTATGAAGTGAGCTCCAAAAGAGTTGATGTTCAGAGGGGGCTCTTTGCCTTCATTGGGTAAGAGATCCAGGACTTGGGGAGAATGGATTTATCATTCCCACTTAGGCATGGCATTTACACTTACTAGAACTCTGAATGAGCCATCCCATATACACACTTCATATTTTCTTTTTTTTAGACCTACTAGAATGCCGCTGATCTGGCGTTGGTTATGTTGGTTAATAATGTGGGTGAGAAGTTGTGGAACTAGTTATCCGTGTTTTGTTGTGTTGGAGATTGGGACCTCACTCACTTCTTGCTGTGGATGTTAAGATAGACCTACGTCCCCAAATTTCAAATGTTTGCTCTTTAAGACATTCTGGTTTTCTAACAGCAGTGTGCTTCTGGTCTAATTGTTTCTGTCTTTTTTTTTTTTTTTTGGTTACATGTTTCCCCTCATTTCTTCTCTGGATCTTGGAACAGGTAAGACTTGCATTTTTACTCTTTTTATTGATGGTGATACCATTTGTTTGGGTGCCTGTTCTCGGACAGATGTATTCTGGTCCAAGTGGAAAACATATTTCAGGCCTTGGTGTGCCCTTACGAGGGTTTGCTTCTCTTTAGATGTTAATGGTGTTATTCCTCACAGGGGGCTGCCATGTGGTGGGAGGCCCCTAGGTCTTAAATCAGGGAAATCTTAGTGGCAGTAGTAAAAATAATCAGATGTTCAGGAAAAGCACCTGAATACACAGGCTGACTTCAATTTCTGCTCTAAAGGCATTTGTTAATGTCGCCATGGGAGCAGTCAAAGCCCAGAGGTGGCAAGAGTTTTCCCCTCGAGATTTGGGGGTGCCATTGGGAACTTCGTTTTTAAGACCGAAGGGGTGGGTTTTCAATTTGGCTCCTGGGAGAGAGGGTCCTGGGGAGGAGAATGAACCTTTCTGAGAAGAGCTCATGGCTTCCCTCTCCACTGGGTCCTGTTACACGATTACCTCACTGGCCTTTGGGGAAATGAGCCACATTTACCAACTTTCAAAGTAGATTTGTCAAGTGTACTTTTACCCTTAATTTTCTAATGCAGCCTTTTGGGGCCTCCCTCCTGCTTTCTTCGAGTATATTTTCTATGCAGATTCAGGGCAGGAAGTAAGTATTGCTTACTAGGAATACCTTGGCCATCCCAGGGCCTGGAAAAAAATCAGTTTTTTAATGGCAAATGTACTGTGAACGTGTTTTGGGAAGCATTCGTTTTTGTTTATAAGAAGTTCAAGTACTTAATTTTAATTATCGAGGCTAAAATTAAATCATTAAGTATAGTGAATGTATGGTACAAATATAGATGAAGTTCTCAATTGTTAGCTGGCCATGGACAAAACAATTTAAAAATTATAAATGAAACCAATGTATTTTACCTAAGTTTTCTAGATTAATGTCACTCCTGTTGTCTTCCTTGTTGAGTTTCTATCACTCTTACTACTTGTTTTTGTGGTGTTTGGTCTTTCCAATGCCCCACAGTAGGTGTGACTGGAAATGCCAATTTCCCAATGATACTGAGAGCCCTAGGCGGTTGGACCTCATGCTCTACTTGGGTGCCTGATTTGGGGGGAGGTGAAGGAGGGGCCGGGCCAACGGCCTGTCTGATATAGGGTCCCTGAACAAAGGTTTTGAGTCAAGCTGATTAAAGGTCCACCTTCTCCCTGAATGACTGGAAAAATGAAGTGTTATCACTTTGTATCACTTAACCAGAAGCTCAAACTTTTATTGTTTCCCAAACTAAGGCACATAATGTTGAATGAGGTCAAACGTATCATTTTTCTTTTCCTGTTGACTGGTGGTTTGAGAATTTTTATGTCTATTCATTTTTCTGGTCAAGTTTTAAACTTTGGGAGTAGGAGGGGGACATGGGACCAGTGAGCAATGATACTCAATAGCTTTACACAAGAGGAATCTGTACATGGAAATGAGAACTTTGGAGATTGAAAAAACAAAGATAACTCAAGATGATTGACATCATTGCTAAAGCCTTCACCAAAGGGTCTCTTTACATCACAGGATCCAAGCATAGATTGCAGGATCCAAGCACAGGACATGAAGAATTTAGCGAAGGAAAGTTTACGGTCCATTGGATGCAGATTGTGCACAAAGCGAGGGGCATTGGGTGTCCTGCTGGGCTGCCATTTTGCCACCCTTCTGATTTCGCTCTTGGCCAAGTCACCATTCATTTGGTCATGGAGACTGGGCCATTTATGTCTTAGTGGCATTTTAATTAGCCGTCTTCCTCAGATATAGGCCGAGGGGTGCTTGTTGTGGGAGGGTACCTTCTTGGCCATATTCTTGATTGATGTTAGCAGAGACAAATGAGAAGGAAACTCTTTATTCTGCCTCTCCCTTCATTTTATTTCATCTTGTATTATTGTGTTGATCTGAGACTTGAGGCTGGGGTCATCTCTGCTTATGAAATTCAGAGAAGTACGTGAAGACTCCACTAGTTCCTAGTTATGCCATTACAAAACACAGTAAATTAATTCAAGTGATACTTGAAGGCTGCAATGTAGGCAAATTTGCCTTTTAGACTGCACGCCAGTTTTTCTGGAGGGATTTTGTTATCATAAGTTGCCTTAAAAAGAATCCCATCCAACCTCTTCTGGTAGAATTGTTTCTTTCCAATGAAAATTGATTAGGGATCTCTAGGAGAATAGACCCAGATCATTGCTTCAAAGACCATGAGCCTGAGAGTTCTGCCTGATCCAGTGTCCTTGAAGCTGCTTTGGTGTAGCTGAAATAGCGGTGGCTACCATAGGAGAAAGGACATTGGACTTCTGGAGGTGTTTGGGGAGTTAGAAACTGTTTAGAAAGAGACACAACTTGACTAATATTCCCATGAAACAACATTGTGCTACAGTGGTGCTACAAGTTCTCCATTTCTTAGAAACTGTATGGCCTTCTTTCCTTCTACAGCAGCACCAACATTTTTAGAGAAAAATATAAGCTTTCTTGCTTTTCCTAAAGGAAATGCAAGAGGGAAAATCAGGCTGTTTAGAAAATGGTCCTTAGGCAAGTCTCCAAGGGCAGGTAGGAGATGCAGTTTACAGAGTGCCATGCTTGGAGGGAGGAAGATGAATCTTCCTGAGTTCAAATCCTGTGTCAGACGCTGATCAGCTGTGTGACCCTGGGGCAAGTCCCTTCACCCTGTTTGCCTCAGTTTTCTCATCTGAGCTGGAGAAGGAAATGGCAAACCACTCCAGTATCTTTGCCAAGAAAAGCCCCATTGGAGTTACAGAGAGTTGGACATGACTGGAAAATGACTGAGCAACAGTAAGAAGGCAAGTGATAGGACACGACTGAGGGGCATTGTGTGTGAGAGGGAGAAGATAGGAAGAAAGAAATTCCTGGACTGGTACTGGTGGAAAGAAAGGTTTCTGGAATTGATCTTTGTCTTCTGAATGAGAGAAGAGTCTGGGCAGTGGGCAGATCTCAGCGGAGCCCATCTCAGAGCCCTTTCGAGGAGCTGGGACAGGAGAATGACTTCATACTCCCACGTGGCACTTGCAGGCTGCCAAGACTGTGACCTGGTCCTCACCACAGCACACGACTGCAGATACCCCCATTTTATAGATGAGGCTTACAGAGGTCAAGTGACTTGAGTGTCCATTGTCACTCAGCTGTTACTCATTAGAGGTGAGGTATGAGGCAGGACTTCCCAGTGCCAAGCAGAGGACTCTTTACACCATGATGCCACGGAAATTAATTGCCATCAAAGGTTGATTAAAACAAAATTCCATCGTGTGTGTGTGTGTGTGTGTGTGTGTGTGTGTGTTTTGTGGTCAAAATCTGGGAACTCTGTGGGCATTTGAACTGACTGCCAAGATAGATGTGGGGAAGATGAAAAATCATGTCTGAGGGGGCAATTGAAACAGACATCTATAAGCTCCTGTGAGCAGCCCAGGTGAAGGGCATACACGTCCATTCGCACATGACCACACACTCACTCACACATATACACTCTCACACACACACTCAGCCTTCTTCTTCCTATGTATACGTGTATATACACACCCTCTCACACACTTTCTCTCTCCCCCCCTCTCCTTTCCTTAGGTGTACACACATACACACACACACACACACACACACACACACACACACACTCATGTTCCCCCCCTCTTCCTCTCCCTTCTCTGTATTTATATATTTATATATACATACCACACACATCCTCCTGCATAGACATGCCTGAACTCAGTAATATGAGGGCACTGTCCCAGTATGGTTATTTGTCCCTGGTTTTAGCTGGGGGGCTTCCCCTTTGTAAGGAGATGAAGTCCCACACTCTCAGCTCTGGTGTGAGGAGTGTCCTCAGGGGGCCTGCTGAGCCCTGCCTCCCTTTCCCCAGAGGATGGGGTGAGCAGAGAACACTGAAGAAGCCACATCTGCTGCTATGACAACCAGAGGGTTTCCTTTTTTAAAAAGTGTTTCAAAATGGAGTAACCACAGATTGGACTCAGAAATAATGGAGAAAAGTGTTAGTGCAGAGCATGCCCCCAGGCCCTGGGCAGGGTTGGGGTGGGGAGACTGTGCTAAAACACACCTGGGGTGCAGGGTTCTAGTCCCCTTCGGCTTTGACCTTGACCTCTGTTGTCAAGGTGGGATTATGGAGCAGTTAGGGGCAGAGTTGGGGAGAGGACTTGAGATGGTGCTTTAAAGAGGGGAAGGATTCGAAAGGGCAAAGGTCAGGAGTGCTCACTTTTCACAGGACTGAACTCCTTACAGAAACAGAAGAGGATTTGTGGAGGGTGAGGAGCGAAAAGTTTTTCAGAGAACTTTCAACTGGATATCAGTCTATTCCATGTGTCTTGGGTATCCCAGAAGTCTTAGTGCCATGCTGAGCACTTGCTCCTGGCAGAACTTGCCCCACACGGCGCTAGGACTTTGGGGACAGCTTGTATCATAGTTTACAGACCCCACGAGTCGTTCTTAAACTGGACTCGACTTAACTTTTAGACTTGGAAGGTACCACAGGGATCCCCTAGTTAAACTTCTACAGTTGAATGTTTGATGCTTTTTTTTTAAGTTGCTCTCCCTTCTCCATGAATGTTCCTAGTATAAGCCCCTGTTCTGTTACAAAGATTGGGGGAGAAAACCACACGGCGTCTGTGGCCGTGTCTGGTTCTGCATTTGCGGTATTGTCCACCACCTAGGCCTCATCTCAGTGGTGACCAGAATCCCGAGGTCTCCCCCTTGTTGGCCTGGGAGCCCACTCTGCTTCGTTCCTCCTGGGTCCTTTCCTCGGAGCCTTCCCAACTTTTCTGTTTTTCATCCATCGTTTTACAATAATATTCCTTTATTTGACCACCATTTGACCAGCCACCCCCTCCCCACCAGTTGCCAGCCACCCTGCCATTTCCAGTTTTGAGCCACAACCAAAAGGGTTGATCCAAATAAATCTTTCTTTTTTTCTCCTCTGTTCTTGACCTCCTTGGGATATATTTATCCCTGGATCAAAGGGTCTGTAGAGTTTAGTTTCATTTTTTTTTTCCAGAACAGTTGGACCAATTTATAGCCCCCCCAGGTCTCTGACTCTTACAGATAAGGAAATGAGAGCTCAGCCTGAGGATGGAATAATCATAGCGTGGGCCAGACGAAGTGTGTTGGAGCCTTGACTAGGACCCTTCTGATCCAGAGGGCATAGGATATGATCCCTCTTCTCCATAGCTTAGCTCTGGTGTCAACCTTCTTGGTCTGGGAGGGCAGGAACAGACCTCCAAGGTACTGGGCCAAGGCATAAAGTGACTCACCCAAGTACACACAGGTGTGACTAGCAAGACTAGGCTTTGAACCAGGGTCCATTGCACCACCTCAGTTATATAGATGAAGTCAGTGCTTTGTGAGTGTGGGGCGATAGAAACACATCTGCTACATTAAAGAGTGGCAGCGTGGGTAGGAGCTAGCATTCCTTTCTTCACTTGCAGGCAAGGGCTCTGTCCAGTGTGCCCCTTGAAAGTATGGTCCAAGGTTCCAGAGACAGGGACACATCACTGCCCATTGCTAGACCTGCAGAAGGACTTGGCAATGGGTCTGTGGACCTCTCATCTCATTTCGGAGAAGCAACAGCAGCACCTGAAGAAAAAGTTGAGAGCCCAGCCCTGCTTTTTCCTTGCCTGGTCTGCCCTGTCTACCTTTTACATGCTGGAGGCTCCAGAGCAAGGCTTGCCTTGGGTATAGGTGTATGGGTTCACCCTTCTGGGCACTGGCCCACAGGCTCACCATCTTAGGATTAGGGCCTTCACGGGCACAGGCTCCTATGCACACGTGTCTGGGCACTGACTCACAGGTTCATGAGCTGACACTCAGGGGCATAGACTGGTGGCCTCAGTTGCCTGAGGGCATACACGCACAGACACAGACACACACACGGGAAGACTTTGAGGTACAGAGTGGGGTGGCTGCCTTCTTCCCCACAGCTTTGTAGTGGCAGATTCCCAAGGCTGAAGTCCTGGAGGGTGATGATGATGCGGGGCTCTGTGCTCCCCTCTGCCCACGCTCACATCCTGGAGGGGAAGAGGCTGCTTGGTAACCAGAGGTTTCCTGTTAGCTGCTCAAAGGTGCTTCACTCTCGGTGAGAGCTGAGTTCATGCCCTAACCACTTCCCATGAGCCTGGTATTCTGAAGCATCAGAAAATGCTGACGTGGGGGGCTGAGAAGTGCTGCGCGGACGCGCCCTTGCAGGTTTCTGTATCTCTCAGCCTGCATGAATTTTTAATCACTTCCTTTCGTTGGCATGTAGCAGCGCCTTTAGGATTTGAAGGTAGCAAGCCAACAGCGTATGCCTTATTCCTCTTAAAGGACCAGGCTTGGTTACTCTTCAACAAGGGAGGCAGTGGAAATAACCTGAATAAGCAGGTGGGTGGGTGGGTTTGGGGTATTTTTACTACTAAAAACCACCTCAGTTTTGTTAGAGGGCATCTGATTTCCCTGGGCAAGCAGCCCTGGTACACAAGGGTGGTTGGTGGGGCTGAATGTCTGGTCCTGCTCTGCCCTGAGGCATTCTGCTGGGGCCATTTTGCTGGTCCTCTGTGATGTTATGTCAGGGCTGGGCATGATGGGTCTTCCCCCTCTCCTGTCACTGAGGGTGAGGAGGGAGTGTGCAAAGGCAGGCATTGTCTCAGGCCCTACTTTCCCAATGAACAGTGGGATTTAAGGGGAGCCGGGCTGGAGGATCTGGGTATGTTGGAGGGTCCAGCAGGTTCTGTGCTTTTGTCCTTAACGTGAGTTCATGAGCCTGCTAGGCATTTGCTAGTAGCAGGTGTGGCCAAGGTTCTGGGTGTTTGTTGTTTCTGACGTGGACGGCTTCTCCATTCGTGTTCTCTGAAACTTTCTTTTAGGAAATTTCTTTGCTTATCCTTCACTCCCCCAGCAACCAAGAATCAGAGTCA
This sequence comes from Notamacropus eugenii, assembly GCF_028372415.1. Taxonomy (NCBI): domain Eukaryota; kingdom Metazoa; phylum Chordata; class Mammalia; order Diprotodontia; family Macropodidae; genus Notamacropus; species Notamacropus eugenii. Next base: position 36,542,496 of record NC_092876.1, read on the forward strand.
TTTCCCACTGGTGAAGAGGGTTTTTAGCAGCCTCGGCTTAGAAGTGAGCAGAAAAGTGGTAGCCCGTTGGAAGGCCTCGGGCCGAGTGGAGTCCCGAACCCTCTGGAGGTTCCTGGCCCTGAAGGCCGGAGGTGCCTAGAAATGGTTTCACCTCCAGAACTCTGTGGGGCTGAGGCTTCCCAGTGATATGGGTTTGTGGGCCAGTTTTGCCCGGATTGTCAGGTTTTTAAAAAGAATATTGTTTGGCATTTTACTTAGGAGACATAATCCATTTTCATTGATGAATAATCGGTGAGCTGCTGACCGTCAGACTGAGAGCTTAGACGGATGGGGTCCAGTCCAACCACTGAGCCCGACCCAATCTCATGAGTAATTAGGTAGGCAGGACTGCCAGTAGATTCTTGTGCTAGGCCACAGACTGGCACCGTCCAAGAGCAGATCTGGATCTCTGGGGTCACTGGGGCAGGCAGGAAGGGAGGGAAAGCCTCCCTTCCCCCCACCAACATACTGCTGTGACTTTAAGAATGTTTGTAGCATGACCAAAGCAGAGTGGAGGAGCCAGACCGCCCGAGAAGGGCGGAGGATGCTTGGAGGAGGGAACAGCCAGTCTGGGCTTCCAGCCTCCTGGCTAGACTGGAGAAACTTATAATTGAGTTCCTGAGCCTCCCCTGCCCTCCCTGCAGTGAGGCTGGAAAACTAGCTGGCTTGCAGCCACGCCCTTTCGGAGTGACCTTCCCTGGTGCAGATCGGGCGAGGAATTTTTACAGGCCCAGTGTGCCTAGGAGGGGGACACTGGACACCACAGGCTGACCAGAAACACCGGCTGGCTGCATGTTTTGGAAAAGGAGATTTAGAGAAAATCCACATTGGGAGTTTCATCTCTGTTTCAAAGCTGTTCATCATCTTCACCCCCTTCCTCTCCAGCCCCTTCTTTGAAAGGATTAATGTTGTGGGAGATGTCCACGCTGTCCGTCCTGCATAGTTCTGCGCCTTCCTGGTTGCAGGAAGTCCTTTGACCCTGCCGCTTCCTCGTGGGGGTGGGGCGATGGGAAGAAGCTCAGAAGGCCAGCCCTGCCCCAGATTGCCCTTTGCTGCTGCTCTCCTTTCAGCCATCTCTGCTCTCGGGGCTCCTGCCTCCCAGGATCCCCCCTCCCTGTCCTCGCCTGTGCTGCCTCCAGCTGGGGAGAACGTAGGTGTCAAAGATTTAAGGCACATATTGGGAGTTGGGTACAAAAGAGAAAATTGGTTCTGTAGAAGTGGCTTTAATTAAACTTGTTTATCTCGTCTGCTCTCTTGTGTTTGTGTCTGTAGCAACCCTCTCCCAGTAGTCACTGGGGCTGCTTTTCAGTCCTTTCAGAAGTTCAGCTGCTGCAATCAGAGGTAATTTTGTTTGTGCAAGATATTTATCTCAAAAGGAAGGGCCCGATGAGGGGTGAAAGAAAGGACAGGAGGGAGAAAGTGGCCTGTTTGTAGGCCTTCCCTTTCCAATAACTCCTCACCACTTTTAAAAAATCACTGCCTGGCTCCCCTTGTTTCTCCTGTCCCATTGGCCCTGGCGAGTGCGGACATAGGGGCAGTGGGGTCTTTATGAGTGCCCTTTCCTCCCATCATGGGGGCTGGCTTGCCACAGAGCAGTGTAGACCCAGGTACGGCTGTAAGGTCTCATGTAGCTCTTCTTGAAAAGTCATACCACCCCTCCTGGGCCTGGAGGTACAGCCGTGGAAAGGGTGGTTTGTGTGTGTGTTTTCCCATAGACCAGAGAGGCACTTGGTGCAGCTTCACTGAAGCATATGGCGGAGCCCCACCTGCTGTATAACTACAGGCTCACTCTGAAGACAGGCGAGCTTTGGAGAGAGGAAATTTCAAATCCTCCTCGCAGGAGCCCACCTGGCAGCCACCTGCTCCTGCCTTTCATTGGCCAAGTTCCCTTCCCTCCGCACACAGACCTCAGGTTAGGAGAGGAAGCAAGGGCAAAATGAATCAGCAGGTACGGTGTTCAGTCGGGGTCGGCCTACAGTGGGGCCCAAGCAGGCAGGGGCTAAAATGACATGACTCCCTAGTGTGGAAGGGGAGGGGCGGGAAGAAGAGGAGAGAGAGACACACAGAGAGAGAAAGAGAGAGGCAGAGAAAGAGACTGAGAGAGACAGAGAAAAGCAGAGGGGAAAAAAGGGGAGGAGGGAAAGAGAGAAAAGAGGAGAGGAGGAGGAGGAGAAGAAAAGAGAGAGGGAAGGGAGGGAGGAAGAAAGACAGAATAGGAAGAAAGTGCAGAAAGAGAGACAGAAAAAGAAGGGAGAGAGGAGAGTGCTATTGTCATAATTACTGACAGTTTGAAAGTTTGTGGCATTTAGTTTAGTAACACAAAATAATGGTGATAACAGCTGGGAGTATCGGAGGAGTTGGCAGTAATACCCACACACCAGGGATAAACACTTCAGCTTTGTCTGGGTATTTATCTGCATGTGGATATTACTGCCTGGTAAACTCAAACCCATCTGGCTACTACCACTGAGATTTGCCAATAAAAAGGAGGGTGTGTGCCTCATTTTTCACAGAACAAACTAACCATAACCAGTCATGTTAGGGAAACGTAAGAATATGACCACCTTAAGTTAGCTGCCCTTTATGTGTATATATATGTATATATGCACACACATGTGTACATATGTAATACATATCTGTTTGGGGAAAAAGTCCGATGGCCACAGCCATCCTGAGGACTGTTTCTGAATCTAACTCAGCTGAACAATTTCTTCTTCCCAAGGATGAACAGCAGTAGCTTTGGCAAGCCAAGCTGGTTTCTGTGGACATAGCACAGCACACTGGCACATCTCCACTCCTTGTCCAAAGGAATATCCTTCTTCTGTAGAGCTGACCCATTTAGTGTGGCAGAAAACAAGGATTTATTAAGCACCTACTGTGTGTCAGGCACTCTGCTTATTAAGTACTGGCGATAGAGTGATAAGGAAAACCATAGACCCTGCCCACAAGAGGTCCCATTCTAAGGGGAGAAACAACATGAAAACAACTGTGTTTGCACAGCACATGGGTTATATAGATTGGGGAAAGGGAAAGTAGGCTCAGAGAGAAGGGGGAGAGCAGGAAGAACAGGGAAGGACTTCCTGCAGAAGGAAGGTGATGAAGGAAGCTGGGAAACTAGGGAGGTGCAGGGTAGGGGAGGGACAACATTCTGAGCATGGGGTGGGGAATCAGGACATGGAGTCTTGGAATAGTGAGAAGGGTAAGTGTAGACAAATCAGCCAAGGATGGGAGGGGGGGGGCGTGTAATGTGGGAGAAGACTGGAAAGGGAGGAAGGGGCAGAGTCATTGAAGACTTTAAATACCCAGCAGACAATCTTATATTTGATCTTAGAAGCCCCCGGAGTTTGAGAGAGGGTGACATGGTCAAATCTCCTTGGTGGCTGAGTGAAGGATGGGTCAGAGTGGGGAGAGGCCCGAGGCAGGACAACCAGCCAGAAGACTCCTTCAGTAGCCCTGGCCTGCACCCAGGTGTGGGATGTATGGCACAGATGTTGGGAGGGAAGAAACAAGATGGCACCAGTCAGGGTGTGTGGAATGGGTTCAGAACAATAGTCTGGGGTGCCTGAAGTTTGGCATTGGGGAGGATGATGCTTCCCTGGACAAATAAGATGGAAATAAAATGGAAGAGGTGAGAGTTTTCAGGGAAAAGATAGAGTTCCATCATGGAAATGCTGAGATGTTAGGGATGGCATCCCTGTGGGGCTTGCTTCCAGTAGCTTGTATCCATTAACCATGTATACTATTTTTACCTTGAGTTTGGACCATGTAGTTGGGGTGTGTGTGTGTGTGTCTGTGTGTGTGTTGTAGTTCCTTCAACCTTTGGCTCACACTTTCTACACTAGCCCTCTTGGGAGCTTCTCAAGTCAATGGTGGCTCCCCCCTCCCCCAATTTATGTTGTATTGACCTAATCTGTCTCCATCACGTTATCTTCTCCTTCAGGAGGAAGCCAGGTTTTGGAGGACAGTGACTCCAATGACTCTTTTCATGTTGGTTTTTGTTCTTGGCACAGTCGGGACTTAACAAGATCTTGTCTCAAATAGCACATTTGGTGGGAGTTTTGACAAATATTAGAACAATAGCAGCCCACATCCAATCCTGTCATTGCCATGGGAAAGACTGTATGAATACATTTAGCTCGAATTGGTCCGTTTTTTCTCCTGTTGATTCCTGGTTTTTAAAAAAATTAATTAGTTTGCAGTTGAAAATAATTTTCTCTTCCCACCCCTATGCCATTGAGGAGGAAAAGAAAAATAAAACCCTTATGACAAAAATGCATAGTCAAGAAAAACAAATTCCCTCACTGATCATGTCCACAAATAAATGTCTCATTGCGAGCCTGTATGTCAGGAGGTGGGCAGTATGTTTTTGCTTCAGGACTCTGGATCCATGATTGATGATTAGAATTGGAATCTGAGTTCTGAAGTCTTCCAGACTGGATTGTCTTCATTGTTAATGTTATGGTGCAAATTCCTCTCCTGATTCTGCTCACTTCACTTGGCATCAGTTCACATAATTCTTCCCAGGTTTCTCCGAAAACTTGTCTCTTTATCATTTCGATAGCATGGCAGTGTCACATTGCATTCCTATACCATTCAGCCATTTGCCAGTTGTTCTCGTTATTAAAGGATGTAAAGCAGTGTTTGGGTGGGGGGGAGAGGCAGCAACCTTTGGGGGCTAGCTCAGGGGGAGCTGTATTCTCTCCAGCACTTCTGGAACTGACTATCCCCAGAAGCAGCCAGGGAAGGAGGGCGCTGCCTGAGAACTTGATATTCTCCATTAAGAAGATGGCAACTTGAAGTAAGAAGGATGCCGAGAGTATCGCACAGATGTCATGCAGGGCCTTCATTTCTTTTTATACACAGAGCTTGTCCTGTTAGTTGCCTCCATTTGCTGTGAAAATGAGGCATTTTGAAAGGAAAAGGCCAGTTTTTGAGCTTGAAGCCAGTTGGAACTGCGGGTTATTTATTTTTTGGTCTAGTTGGTTTTTCTCTCTGCAGCATATTAGTGTGAGAATTCTGTTTAAATAATTCCTTCAGTCTTTCTTAAGGATTTTTTTTTTTTTTTCGAATTGGCTTCTTAAACCTGATTTGGAAATGACTCAAGCTCCCAGAACTCACTTAACGGATAAGGTCTCACCAGCATGCAAATGTACCCTCTGCAGAGCCACACTTTCTATCCAGCCTGGTAAAAAGTGTGTAGAAACTGTTAGCAATCCTCATGTAAATGAAAAAAAAGAAAAAAGAAAAGCCAGCTTCTCTGCTTTCCTCCCCCACGTTTTGTCCACCTCCCCAAAACAGTGACTCACCCCCGAAGTACTGAGATCACTGAAAATTGACGTTCTTGGAGACTTCCCTCCCCAAGGCCATGATTCCCCCTGTTCATGAGGGTGGCTGCCCCGTATGTAGTACTACAAGAAGTCGTGTTTCCTTGGGAGTTCCAGGTCTCCTTAGACTGATGCAATTTTAAAATTATGTGGGTGAGAGTGACAAATTTTGAGATTCAGGAGATTCAGCCAACAACCAGCCTTTTTGCGAATGAGAAAGAAATATAGGAAGAGGTGTTGTGCCCTCTTCTAGAGAGCTATTTGAGCCTTAATGTGCAAACACAACAAAAGCAGTAGGAGGTAGCCTGAACATCAGAAAACTTTAAGCCAGTTCTTAATACTATTTGGCAATCCATCATCTGCCTAGCTCTGGACTGATTTATCTGAAACAGACCTGACCAGGTCATTCCCCCATTCTGTAATCTTCTTTTGCTCTCTGTTACATCGATCCGGCCCTATACAATTTGTCTCCCACCTTTTCCAGTCTTTGTGTTTTTGTTCAGTCCTTCAATGGTGCCGGACTCTTCTTGACCCCATTTGGGGTTTTCTTGGCAGAGATACTGAAGTGGTTTGCCGTTTCCTTTTCCTGCTCATTTTACAGATGAGGAAACTGAGGCCAACAGGGCTCAGTGACTTGCCCAGGGTCACACAGTTAGTCTCTAAGGCCACTTGTGAACTCGGGTCTTCCTGACTCTATCCACTGTTACCCAGCTGCCTCCATCTTCATATTACCCTCCTCTTTATATTTTCTGTTCTAATCAAACTGTCCTTCCATTCAGGTCATTGAGCATTTGTGCTGCCAACTGTTTCTCTTGTACAACATTCCATTTCCTCTCTCTGAGCTTTTGCATGGGTGACTCCCCACCTGCTGTCACACACTCCTCACCCCTGGGAATCCCTAGCTTCTTTATTCCCGTGCAGCTCAGGAGCCACCTCTTACAGACTTTGCCCATCCTCTCCAGTAATTAGTGCTCTTCTAAAACAACTTGGTCTCTCCATGGTACTTGCTCTCCTCTATCCTTGGTGTCTCTCCCAGCCACCGGAAGTTCCTTATGGGCCGATCTTGGCTCATTTCCCCTTTAGACTCGGTCCTTGCCCAGTCTATGAGCACTTAGTAAGTGCTTGCTGTGTGCCAGGTGCTGTTGATACCAGGAAAGGCCAAAACATGGTCCCTACGTTTGAGGAGCTTCCATTCTTGCTTGCTTTGTTGAATTGATTTCTATTTCTGGAACTGCTCCTGTGTGCTGAAAGGTGAGTGAGCAGAGCCAGCCTTCTAAGATTGAACATCTCAGTGAGAGGTCTCTACCTGGTCCTTTGAGTGGAATCTGATGGGCAGGGATGCCCAAGAGGCAGCAGATCATCAGCGTTTGCCCTTGGTTGGAATTCACAGTCATGGTGGGTCTCTCCATGCCGTCATCTCCCTGAGTCACAGTACTTTTCAGTCAAATGATACCTTTGTGAAAAGGTAGAAGTGTAGGTAGGCCCTGACTCCAGCAGCATTCGGGGTGCTAATTAACTTGGTGAGAAGGGGGGACATGTCGGTGCTGTTTCTTTATAAGGATCATCCACTTTCTTAGAAAATGCTGGAACTGATACATTCCAGAGTGGTATAACCTTAGGCCGTGAGTGAGTGACATTGAGCAGAGCAGAGCGATCCACTCAGGAGAGAGTGGCATCAGTGAGTTCCCTGGCAGTTTAGAGTGGCTCTCCTCCACTTGGGCAGTGTCAGACTTTAGTGAGGCCTAATTGTTCAATGAGGATTTGGATCTTAGTGATGTTTGCTGTCTGGGGCCAAAGTTTGAATCTGATGTGGATGAGACATAGCTTCTAGGGGAGTAAATTTGGGGTCCTATTTCAAAAAGGGTTCCCTTTCTCATTGTTAATTTTAAAGTAGGTAGGTGTTTTTAGTCTGTGCCCTGCAGCCAGGCCTTTGGGGCTTTAGCTTTCTCTTCTCTGGAAGGTTCTTATTCAAGTGAATTTGGCAGCCTCCCCCTCCTACCCTTTCTTGGGCCCTTGAACCCTCCCCAGAAGAGGAACAGTTACCTGGGGGTAGCCAAGCTCTGGGTGCTTTCAGAAGTGTCAGTGACAATACAGTATTTTCTCAGATGTGGGTCTGAACACCATGCAAATAGATCTCTGTTTGAAAAGCAGAAACTGTAGGCTCTGCCCCCTGAGACCTGGAGAATGGGTTCTCAGAGTCCACCTCTGGAGCCCCAAGGAAGACAGTTGTTTCTTAGGCATTATCTAGACCCCAGATGAATCCCTTTCATGTTAAACACTTGTCAGCTGAGGAAAATGCCCTTTTCAAGGCTCCTAGGGAATCGGACCCAACCCACAAACACCTATTCAGTGAATTCTATATGCGAGGCCTTAGGTGCTAGACTTTGGGGAGACACAGCCAAAACCCCCAAACAGTTCCTCTGCCTTCAAGGAGTGAGAATTCTCCTGGGGAGAGAGAGCTCACAAACAAGTCCATTTATACATACATGATCATTTGAGGAAGGGGAAGAGGATTCTGGAAGGGCTTTCTGGAGATGATTGCATCTGAATTGCATTTTGAGGGAAACTTAGAATTCTAAAGAAGGAGATGAGAAGGGAATGCTTTCTAGGCAAAGGCCAAGAGGTGGGAGATGATAAGGTGAGTTAATTGATTCCCCCACCCCCAAGTAATCCAGTTTGCCTGGAAAGGTAAATTTCCTTGATCCTGGGTGGATTTAAAGTCGCCGGCAACAATCCACCCCCACCCCAGCGCAAAGGTTTCGGCCCCCTGGAGTGCCACCTGGCTCACTGAGGTATACGTGCAAATGAAGTCGAAGAGTTGAGTCCTTGGGCTGGTTGTTGGCAGCAGCATGGAATGGTTGGCACTTTGGAACACCCCTGCTTCTTTGCTGCCACGTTCATCTTGGGTTTTGTGGATCCTTAGTGCCTTTCAGTTTTAGAGTAGACTCAAGTTTAGATCGTGAATCTCTGCCATCCTCCCCACACAGAGGGGTTTGTTTGCTGGAATGTTGAGGTTGAGTCAGCTTGGGCCAAGGCCTCAGTTCATTCTGGTGACTAAGTGAAAGCAGGGAGTCAGGCGGCAGCCATCAAGGTTTCAGATTCTTGGTCATCTTGCTGAATCGGTCTCCTAATACTTAAGTAGGTTTCCCGTGGAAGGTGATGCCTTTCCAGAAGACCTGTTTGGTTGGATGGGGACGAGTGCGAGATGGCATTCCTCTTTACTGCTGCTCTCTGGGTTAGCCAGAAATTCCAGGCTGACTCTGAGCTTGGCCCATCTGGGACCATGCGGAATAAGTCTTTTTGTGTGGACTCCCCCAAAAACAGAGGCATTCTCTAAGAGAAAGATTGCTCCCAGTTTACACTTTAAAGCAGATGTTGGGCTTTCTTTTTAAGTCCAAGGAAAGCTTTTTGAAGGAAGAAAGTATCAGAAAAGTAAATTTTATGGTTGCATTCTTTTGTGAAGCCCAACATGGAGGAGGCAGCTTCTGCTCTTTTCCATGGTGATCTTGTGTCTCTTTGTAGAAATAGCGTGTGCGTGCATATTTTCATTGAATGTCACTGCCTTCACTTTGTTCATTCTGACTTGCTCTGACTTGGCGTTTGCACTTGACTGGGTTAGGAGATTGGATGCCACAGAATCTCCAGGTGCCTTCGGAAGCATCGGAAAGCAGATAACCAATACCTCAAGTGTGAGGGGGACGGCCTGCAGTCAACTCAGAAGAGCGGACTTCCTTAAGTCTGTGCATTAGTACAGTAGAATGTCTTGAATGATGACCCTGCCTGTCATCCCCATGTTCCTTTAGCCAGAACTCTTCATTTCCAGACCACTCAGGGTAACAGAACTGACCATTCATTGACCATTCACTGTGGGGCTAAGACAGTCTTTTTTGCATACAACAAAATAAGACTTGTTTCTGCTTTGTGTTTCCTTAAAGGCTCGGTTAAGCCCATGGATTTTGTTGGAGTTCTAAATTTTTCCTCTCTTTTACCACATCTTCCAACTGAGAGGTTGGCAGCCTAGGGGATGCCATTCTAAATTCCCAGCACAGAGTGGGCTGTGTCTTCCAGAGAGGGAGGGATGGCCAGCAAGATGCCGAGTAATTGGATGCTGCCTTTTTTTAAGAAGATAAGTGTCCGGATTTGATAGGAATCCTGCATTATTTGGCAGATGCCATCTCCTCAAGATGGCCAGCGAGCTCAGCCACCTTTGTGTGCCTTTCATGGGATCGCTGGGGCTGCATACGGGTTAATCACTTCTCCTCCTCTTCATTCTCCTCCCTCTCCCTGCTCAGAACTGCACAGTTCACTTGGTGGAATGCCAGGCCTCTTCCCTACCCCCTCCCTCTTCATCCCTTGCTCTCTCCTTTCCCCTGCTTGCCAAGAATGTAGGAAAAATTTGTTTAAGGGAAAAAAACCCCACAGGAAATGCCTCCTTCTTTCTTTAACAGCATCTCCAGCTGCATTTGGATGGGAGAGGAGGGGGAGGGGAAAGCAGCAAGCCAGTGGAAAGTTGTTTGTCTGCCAAGTCAGACTGGTACATCTTAGCTCTGGAGGGAGACAGAAGGGCTCTTTCTCCCTCGTTCTGGCCTGTTTTAAATGCTTCGTTAAAAAGAAGACTTGACGGACTTGTGACATCAGGGTTCTTTAAATTGAGAAAGAAAATGACACACAGCTTTCTTTTGGAAGCCTCTTTGGAGTTTGACTTTTAGGAATCTTCAGTGGGATCTCTTTAGAAGCAGATGAGGCAGCGATCTTTGACTTTTGTTCTTTAGCCAGTTAAGCAAGACGATTAATACAAGGCTGTTATATCTGGCAGTGGACCTGGCCTTAGCCTTTGGAATAAACCTTTCAGTATAAACTCATTTGCTGAACTGTTTTATGGGTGAGACCTTTAATCTAAGGCATGGTACAATTGGGGAAGGAGGGACCTGGGAAGGGGTGGGGTGTGCATGTGTGCGTCTGTGCGTCTGTGTGTGTCTGTGTGTTGGGGGAGAGGCCAAAATATCTCGTTTCTGGAGGAAGGACTAGTAATTGTTTCAATTTATAAGCTTTGCCCAGTGATAAGCATTTATCTAGCATGTATGTGCTAAGAGCTTTACAGATTAATCTTATTTCATCCTCACACCAACCTTGGGAGGTAGGTTCTGTTTTTTATCCTCATTTTACAGTTGAAGAAACTGAGGCAGGCAGAGGGGAAATGACTTGCCCAGGATCATTCAGCTGTGAGTATCTGAGACCATTTAAGAAAGATATTAATAACAAGGTCACTATATCTGGTAGTGGACTTGGTATTACGCATCTGAATGAACCTTTCAGCATAAACTCATTTAACTTCTCAGTGGGTGAAGCTCTCCAGGAGCTAAAGTTGGTTGTTATTGAAAGAGAAGTATTTCAAAATAAGGAATATCTATCCATCCCGCATTTCTTGCTCACTGATCAACTCTCTTGCCTTTAGGTGCCCCTTTCCAAATGGAAATATAGGGTTCTAGGATTTAGAGTTCCCCTTTAATTGAATCTCCTTGAATTGTACATCTGAGAAAATGAGGACAGACCTGGGATTTAACCTAACCTGTGGTCCCTAAATCTAGTTATCTTTTCACTTAACCTCAACTAGACACAAAAAAACATTTTATTTTCCTTTAAAAGTTGAATTGACTCCCAGGACCACCTTGACCCCTCTTGTAACCCAGGGCACACATAGATTGTGCCTGATGGTGTGGCTTCCATTCCGCACTTGGAGCCCACCACCTGCCTACCAAGGGGACCATCCCATTTCCTCCTCAGATGTCTGAGATGAAAAGTGGTCAGTGCATTGAGTTGAGGCTGATGGTGCTCAATCCAAGTTCACCTGAATTCTGTTTTTTAAAGTGCAGTTAAGTGAACATGCCTCAGTTTGCTCACTCATTCCCTGATTTACCTACCTGGTTTCCAGCTTTTTGATAACATATACACACACAAGTTATCCTAAATATTTTTTGGCTCCATCTTTGCTCTTCTTTGAGACACCAGTGGCAGTATCATTGGATTAGAAAGTAATGAACAACTTAATTACTTTATTAACATGATCCTAAATTATTTTGAGAGTAGTTGGATTCATTTACAATTCCACCAGAAATGTATCAGTGCTCCTGCCTTCCTATAGCCCTTTGATGTCATTTCCCTCTTTCCTCATTTTTGCCAGTCTGATGTGTATGAGGTGAAACCGTAGATTTGCCTTTCTTATTGAAGCATTTTTTAATATGGTTGCTGGTCATTTGTATGTCATCTCTCAAAAACACATCTTGTCTTATAACTGCTTAGTTAATCAGTAGGGAATCAATGGCTCTTAGTCTCTCTCTGTCTCTGTGCCTATCTCTTCTGTCTCTGTTCCCCATCTCCAGCTTTCTCTGGTGGTGCCCTCCCTCTGTCTCTTTGCCCCCCTTCTTATCTCCTCCCTCTTCCCTCTCCCCCCCCCCCCCACTTCCTCCCCTTGACACTGTCTCCCTCTGGCCCCTACACCTTGCACAAAACCCAAAAGATGTCCCATGATAACACTGTCTGGAGTGTTTACAACAGAACCTCAGACAGACACTGGCAGAAGGGGGTGGGTCATACCTGTGACGTAAAGGAAACCTCTATTGAAAAGGGTGTTTGGTGCTTTGTCTGTGATAGTATGAGGAACTTCAGCCAGAATGAGTTTTCAAGGACCAGGAGTTAAATGATAGATGGCCAAGGGACTTGGGACAGTTGCTGCCGATTTGCCTTTGGCCCTCAGAGGTCCGTGTTCTCCTAGTTTTATCAGAGTCCCTTTTAAACTTGGTTGACCTAGCTTGGGACAGGACAAATGATGCTTCTGTCTCCTGTGCCACCTGGGCAGATAGTCAGAGGTGGCATAGGCCAGGCAGAATCCTAGAGGCCTGGCAGAATCCTTCCTCTTCATCCTCCTCAGAAATGATTCACAGTCTCAAATGCTGAAGTGCCTTCTTGAAGCACCTCAGAGTCCATCCCCTGTGCCGTTCCCCCCCCCCCCCCCCCCCCAGTCTCCTCTTCTCAAAACCTTCACACCTCTTGGTTTCTCTAGCCAACCCTTTCCTAATCTGGTGAACCCAAGGAGAGCTACAGTCTGAATCCATTCTTCCCTAGGCTTAACTGTAGAGGGCTACCAGTGATGGGACTGACTGCTGCTCTGTGTATGGCAGGGAAGTGAGCACTTGCTTGAGTTTTTGGGCAGGACCCTTTTAAAAAATGTACAGACCTCAAAGTAGTACAGTATGGACAGTGATGGTCTAGGTGAGTCTTTCACCACAAGTAGGCATGTGTGCACTTGGCTTTCTTGGTTAAGCATTACCTTTGAAAACTTCTGATTCCTCATTTTTAACTTGGTGTTGGGTGGAGTGGAGTGTGTTCATCCTTCATTGCCGAAGAATACCATGCCATCGGAGAAATGATGACATGACTTGCACTTGACTTTGTTTTGAGTGAGGGAGGGCTGTGCAGGTCACCAGCCCTACTTCTCCTTCAGCCATCTGAATCCAATGACCAGATATTCATCAGGATGACTAGAGATGACCCAGGATGAGGCAATTGGGGTTAAGTGACTTGCCCAAGGTCACACAGCTAGTGAGTGTCAAGTGTCTGAGGTAAGATTTGAACTCAGGTCCTCCTGACTCCTGCACTGGTGCTCTATCCACTGTACCATCTAGCTGTCTATGTTGGGTGCCAATAAACAAAAGATCCACATGTTGGCTCTCAGCAGTAAGTCTTGAAAAGAAGATGCTAATTTCTTCATTTTTCTGATGAGAATTCAGTGTAGGGAGTACAAGTGACTGTGAGAGACCTTTGTCTGACCTGACTCCTACTTCTTCTTTGGGAGGGGAGGATGAGAACAGAGAAGTGGCCCTGGGCTTCCTCTTCATGGTGTTTGGGCAGAGCTCTGGTGGGCTGGAGGCTGGTTATCTGTGGACTCCATGAGGGCAGAATCCGTGGCCTCTCTTGGCACTCAAGGGATTGCCCTTTTTGGGTTCATGGAAACTGTCCGTCATTAGGGTCAATGGCTGTATTTAAACAACTTACTTCTGATGGCAATGGCTGGTTCCCTGCTTTGCATTCTTTTTTAAGCCTTCTTTAATTTTTAGGAAGTTTTTAGGAGAAAGTGAACATAACATCTTTAGAGTGCACAAGATTAGGCTCCTCCTAGGCGCATTCGGTCAGCATTTACCAAGCAGCCTGCTCTGGGCAGATCTCAGAGCACACAAATGAGAAGAAACAGTTGCTACTCTGAGCAGATTACACCCGTCTGGAGGGGAGAGTGTGACAAGTACAGAGCAGGGCATGGTGCAAGGTGAAGGTGGCAAAGGAGAGAGAACCAGTCTAAATGCTCTGGGGAACAGGGGGAGTGCGTCAGAGAAGGCCTTAGAGGCTCTCACTTCAGCAAATATTTCAGTGCCCACTATGTACTAGCTACAGGGGCTGCCAAGACAAAAACACAGGCAGCTGGTGGGGGCTGGGCTTGAGTGCAAATCCAGCCTCAGAGTCTTACTAGCTACGTGACCCTGAACAAATCACTAAACTTCTGTCTGGCTCAGTTTCCTCATATCTAGAATGAGAACAATAATAGCATTTACCTTTCAGGGTTATTGTGATGATCAAATGATTTCATAGCTGGAAAGCACTTAGTACAGTGCCCAGCACATAGCAGCTACTTAATCAAAGCTTGTTTACTTCCTTCTTCCTTCCCTCTCTCCTTCTCTTCCTTCCTCATCTTAGGCAGTACTCTTTATTCCTTCAGACCTCAGTTTCCTTGCCTGTAAAACAAGGAGGGCTGAGTAGATGATCCCCAAGGTCTCCTAGCTCCAAGTGCTATGATGAAGGAGCAGTGCCTTACTCTTATTCTGGAGAGTCTGCCCGCCATGTTGTTTCAAGTCTGAGTTCCATGTTGGTCTTGTCTCCAGAAGCCTGCACGGCCATTCGCGCAAGAGGTCTGTGTGAGCACTTGGTTCCATGGTCCGTTCTGACCCTGGGGGGGAGGACGGGGGTGGATTCCCTTGGAATGTTTCCTTCTCCCGTCCACTTGGGCTGGGCTCTGTTTGTTGAGCTGGAGTTTGGCTGGAGCTTTGTGTTATGTCGGTTTCTATGGAGGAAAATCAACAACTGTGACTGCCAGGACAAGGGGGGGCGGGGGCAGGGGAGGAAAGGAGAGCCGAGGAGAAAAATGAATTCTGATCCTGCTCTCCTTTCCAGATGAACTGGGGATTGACTTACCCTTGTGGCGTTGGCCTGCGCATGGCGGGCTTTACCATTTCGTGGCCAGAATACCCAGTGCAAAAAGCAGATCGGAAAAAGCAGATCCTTTCCTTAGAGATGGACTGGGGCATCCTGCCTGAACTGGGATCAGGACAGTGTATTGGCCTCTTTTTCTAGAACAGCTCTATAAGGTCTTTTCATGTATCCACTTCACTGTGGCTTTTGTAGGTTATTTTTTAAAGTCTAGGGTGGGAAACTGATACACCCTCACCTCCTCAGGAGTCTAGAAGCTGACTTCTCAAAGTGCCTTGGAAAGTGGGCTATATCATATCAGACTGTAAAACAAGGCAGGTTTTAGGTTTTTTTTTGTTGTTGTTGATGTTTTGTTCTATTATTTAAAAAGAAGGCTTAGAAAAACGTCAGGGAAAATTCTTTAGTATTTGATTGTTTTTCTTATATGTATCAGTAGTTTTCACCATGTCCTCCTAAATTAGTTTTCTGGAGTCTGTTCTAAGAAACAGAGGAGCTAAACCATGTCCTTGAATATAGTCTATAAGAAGAATCTGGCCTTTAGTCCCCAAGGCCAGTGTTTCTTAGCCCTTTTTAGTATATCTACGACTGAGAGAAGAGAAGGCTGCTTCTTCCCCAACCATCCATTGTATGTGTATCTGTATCTATATCCATCCATCCATCCATTCAAGTAAATGATCTGAGTTTCATGTGTGACCACATCCATTCCCTTACCTTTCATCTTCACAAAGAGGAAGGATGTATCATTGACCTTTGTTTTTCAGAGGCATTCCTCCTTCTTTACCTGTACTTCATTTGTAATACTTATAGAGAGCTAAAAGTTATTGAAAAAAGTAAAGTCTTCCCTTGGGGTTATTTGCCTGCCTTCTCCTCCTTCCCTTTTTGATTTTGCTTGATCCTTTGGGAGGAGGGGTGCCTGTGGAATTGAGTTTTTCAAGTGACGCTTTTTTATCAAGCATCATGCCCAGCCAGCCTCTTTGAACTCTGCATGTGCACACCTTGGCTAACTGAAGAATTGCAGAGATTTTGATGCTGGTTGGTTCAGAACTATCTGTTCTATCTGCTTCTGTTTTTTTTCTCCTGAATTTGGCAAAGGGAAGCAGAGGAAAATAAACCTAACAATTTAGGTTGAGGACTAAAAAGTAGTGTTTAGCGTTTTCTATTTTAACACTAGTTTTGAATGTAAAGTTGGATAAGTCATTTAACTCCCCTAAACCTACTTGTCTCTTTACTTCCCAAACGTGTACATTGATTAGCCAGAAAAGTCCAACTGAGGCTTACTGGAGTTAAAGGCAAGAACTGCCCATCTGATCTTTGGTAGGCCTATGCCCTTTTCCTCCTTGAAGGTAGAAGTTATCATTTCTAAAGATGTTGTGTCTCTGAGCTGGATGGAGACATTTTCACTGAGAGGTCAGAAAAGTGAATGTGGAAAGCTGTCTTCTCTGTTATTTCTTATTTCAAAACAAGCCTTAGATTTTTGTGAGTTGTGGATCTGACTTCTGTCCTTCAGGTTTTTTTTGTTGTGATTAGGTGGCAGTAAGTCTTCACAACTTGTGATGGTGCTAAGGACATCTATTTGACCCATACAGATTGTTGCCATCAAAGGGAGAAGGGGAAACGCATTCTCAGAAAGTTGATTCATCCCTGTCCCCTCAGAAAATCAAATAATGGATTTATTCACTTTACTTTCTCTCACAGTGATGATCGTTCCTAAACTAAATGTCTAACAAGTGTTAGAATGGTGGAGATGAACAGGTGTGTTAAACTCTCTGGCTCCCATCAGAAATAGAGAAATTATTTTTAAAAATACCTTTAAAAAACCTCTCCCCACTCTCCCTTTATCATTCAAAACTGAAGGAGGAAGGGGTTAAAGAAAAATGGATGGATGACAAAAATCAGAATTCTGGCTCTGGTTTCATCAGATCTGCCCCACTCTTGAGTAGGGGTTCTGTGCTCACATATGGCTCAAATCTTTATACCCCTTAAGACTGAGGTGACTCAGATGGCCAGCCTACTTCCTTGATGGGATAGGAAATCCTACAGGCAACAGTGTTATTCTCAGGTGATGTCTTCATTTGAGGGGTATTTAGAAAGATTTCAACTGTCCCTGGTAATTATGGACAGAAAATGACAGGTATGCAAATCTTTGTTGGTGAACTTTCTTTAAAAACCACCTCTGACTGTTCGTAACTGAAACTTTTAAACAAAAAATTTAATAAGAAAAATTTGTTTTTCACATTTGTAATCTATCTTTTTCAGATGGTTTTTCAGATCCACCTTTTTCTTCTTCTTTTCACCCACATCTAATTCAATTAGACAAACATTTATTACTTGCCTACTAGACACAAAATACTATTTTAAAGATTCATCACTCACACATGGCAAAGGCAAGAGATGACCAGTACACAGACCCCTTGGGCCAACATATCCTTGCTGCCAAGAGGAAGCTCTCTGGTATTTTGGGTGGACTCTTTGCGGTAAATTAATGGGAAGATCTAGCTGAGAGTCATGCAGGCTGGGTCATGAATGGGTAGGTTTTGATCAGCACCCTTGGACAGAATCCATATTGGTGAAGTCACGCATCCATTGAGTATTAGAGGATATGTGCAAAACCTTGCTAGACTCTGTTAGTACAAAGACAAAAATGGGTAACAGTCCTTGCTTTCTAGGAATACACCTTGTTCCTGGGGATACCTGGATATAGATGAGTAAATACTAAGATAACTTTAGACAGGAGAGAGTTTAAGATAAATGGGGGAGGGAGTAGATCAGGAAAAACTCACCTACTGTAGATGAAGGCATCTGAGTTGACGCATTAAGGAGGTTAAGAGATGCCAGGAGGTGAGAGCACATTCCAGAGGTGAGGGGAAGGCCTGAGCACATTCTGGAGCTAGAAGAAGAGTATGCTTTGTTTGAGGAATGACAACTTGGTGACTTGGCTGGGGCCACAGTACATGACAGAGAGGATCTGGAGACAGGGCAGTCTGGAGCTGTACTAAGGGTGGCTTTGAATGCGAAGGTGAGTAAAGATCTAGTGAAAGTTTTTGAAAACTGTTTATTGTATATTTAGTATTAAATATTATTAACAGCTCCTCCCCTTTTCATTTCCTTTGGCCATCACCTTGTATATTGTTTTCTGGTTCTACTTACTTCACTCTATTAGTTCATATTACATCTTCCCATTTTCTTAATACATGGTAACCTTCCATTATATTCATGTACAGATGTTCCTTTAGCCTTTCCTCCTCAGTTCGTGGAGTATCAGTTTATTTTCTAGTTCAGTGCTAATACAAAAAGTGTAGCTGTGGATGTTTTTGTGTAGACCCTTTTTTTGTATGTCTTTGACTTCCTTGGGGGTACCCACCAGCAGCAGGATCTCTGTGCTGTAGGACATGGATGTTTTTGTTACCTTAGCATAATTCCAGATTGCTTTCCTTGCTGGCTGGATCAGTTCACAGCTCCACCAACAGTGTATTTGCTTGCCTGTCTCCTTCCAGACCCTCCAGTGTGGACTTTTGCCATTTTCTGCCATCTTTGCCATTTCCTAGGCATGAGATGAAATGTATTTCTCTTATCGTTAGGGATCTGGAGCAGTCTTTCATATGGTTGTTGATGCTTTGCATTTCTTTTGAGAACAGTTTGTCCAAATCCTTTGACCACATCTGTTGGGATGAACTCTTTGTCCTCTGAGATGATTTTACTTTGTATTTACCTTATTACACTTCAGCATCAGACATTTATTAAGTGTCTGCTATGTGTAGGACACTGGGAATACAAAAATAAAATAAATGTATTTCCTTTCTTCAAGGAGCTTACAGTCTGTTGGGGTGGGAGGAGAAAGCATTTACCCAAGTAAATACTATCCATCCACCCATCCATCTAACCATTCATCCATCCATCTGTCCATCTATTCATTCACTCATCTATCTATGTATCTGTATCTAAGAGTGACAAAGTAGCTTTATGGGAGTACTAATAGCTCTCGTGTGTGTGTGTGTGTCTATGGGAGTAGTCAGGGGGTATAAGACAGGGAAAGGCTTCATGTAGAAGGTAGCACCTGAGCTGTTCTTTGAAGAGAAGGCTGTGCCAAGGCAGAGGGTAGGAAAGAATGTATTCCAGAGAAAGGTGAGCTCTTGTGCAAAGGCAGGGAGACCAGATCATATGGGGAATAACTGACCAGAAGGCACTAAGTGGGGGCTCATAGGAAATTAGACTGGAAGGGTTGATGGAGGAAGTATAGAGGACTTTCAGTAGGCTAAAGATTTTATATTTCATCTTTGGGGCACCATGGGGCCATGGAGGTTTGTGAGTGGGGAAGTGACGTGGTCACATCTGTGCTCCGGAAAGATTGATTTTGCTGGAGAGGAGAGACCTTGGAATGTAGAGACTGGGAGAGCAGTTCAGAGCCTATTTGCAGAAGGCCAAATACGGGCCTGGCTAGAGGCAGGGGTCAGAAGGGGAGGGGTAGAGAAGGGAGGAAGGAGGAAAGCATCATCGAAGCTGGGAGCCCGACATGCCAGAAAGGTGATGATGCTCCTGACAGAAGCAGAGCTATGGGGAGGTGGGGCGAGGTGGGGAATGGGAAAAGAAAAACCACTTGAAAATATCCTGGTAGTTGATTTGTGACTTTATTAGAGGGATTAAAGGTGAGCTGTATAGGAGGAGTCAGCTTGATCTCCCAAGTTTGCAGACCTGGATGACCGGGAAAACAGTAATGCCTATGACAGAAATTAGCAGAAATTATTTTATAAAGGTATCTCCAGATTTCTTTATATTCCTCTTATTTCTTCATTGTATTTTATTATTTTATAACATTAATATGCCGCAACATTAATGTGTTGGATGTTTAGGTTTTTTGCAAGTACAAATGGTTTTGCCATGAAAGATCTTTGAACAAATCTTTTTTGTTTTACTCAAAAATTTTAGAGTATGTTTACAATTATGGAATTATTGAATCAAAAGACAATAATTTTTGAAATTTTTACCATGTACAGTCAGATTCCTCTTCAATTTTTTTCTACAAGTATTCAATTTAGAGGCAGCTAAGTAGCATATTGTATAGAAAGACCTGAGTTCAAATGGTGCGTTAAGACAGCCCACTAGATGTGTGATTCCAGGCAAGACACTTAATCCCTCCAATTCTTAACCTGTCTATGAAAGGATGATAATAACAGCACATACTTCACACGGTTGTTGTGAGGAGCAGTCTGTCGATAAACATTTAAGTACCTATTATATACCAGGCACTGTTGATCAGAACAATATTATGTACAAAGTGCTTTATAAATGCGGGGCAGTTGTTATCTTCACACCATTCCAGTAGCGATGCTAGCTCTGCTTGGTTTTCTCTGACCCCGTCAGGATTGAGTTTAATTTCTTTTAATGTTTTTTTTTTCCCAATTTATTGGGCACAGTGTACCTCACAGCTGTTTCAATTTATCCTGCTTTGATTATTGGTGAGGTCAAGCATTCTTTAAGAGATCACTTGTGTTTCCTTTTTGGAAAATTATCCGTTCCTCTCCTATTACTATTTGCCCATTGGGTATCCAGAATATCTTAACAGTCTCATGTGTGTTTGTAAACCATATTTGTATCTCATGTTTGCTGTAATGATTTTGCCTGATTGTCCCTTTTCGCCTGTTGCTTTTTGCTGTATATAATGTTTTATTTCAGTGTAATCGAGCACATCTATCTTGTCTCTAATAGAAGGATTTATGTTGGATGGAGTTACATCCCTTCCACAATGGGAAAATATTAGTCCATTTTCTTCTATCTTTTTAATAGCTAATTTGTTTAATATATAATATTTTATTTTTCCCAATTACATGAATAGTCAATTTTTAAAAAATTCTCTCTTATCCAGCTGGAATTCACTGCAGTGTATATAGTGTTGGATATGAATCTAAATCCATACAATCCAGTTTGTACTTATCTTTGAGAGGTCAGGTGACATCATTAGACCTGTGTTCTTGCATGATTTTTTGTAAGTTGCGTGGCAGATGATTTGGAGAAAGGAGAGATTGGAAGGAAGACGAGAACGAGGGTCAGGCAATGCGTACAGAGCAAGCAAGAAAGGAAGGGGGTACAGCAAGGGAGAAAGAGGACAGAGAGAGAGAGAAGAGGAGGTTTTGGGAGGGTTGTGGTTGTGGGGGGCAATCAGTAGTTGTACTTTGGCTGTACAGACCTTAGTAGTGAGCGGCTGACAGTAGGTATTGACATTCTAAGAGAACTCCCTACCTTTTCCTGTTGTTTCATTTTCCTTTCAACATCGCACTTTCTGTCCAGGGCACGTTGTCCTTCTTCCGTTCACCCAGGTTCTCAGCCCAGGAGTTATCCCGCATGCTCTTGCCTTCCCCATATCCAGTGAGTTGCCAGGTCTGGTAGATTCTCCCTGCTTCACATGTCTCACTTCTTTCATCTTTCAATTTAGACCATAATTGGCCTAGAGCAGGCCCTCATCTCCTCAGGCCAGAATTGGGCATTTCAGTGACCTCTTGATTGGTCTCTCTGGGCCTCAGCATCTCCTTATCCTCCACACAGCTACCAAACTGATAGCTAAAGATACCTAAAGCACTCATTTGACCACGTCAGGCCTTTGTTCAAGTAGCTTCGATGGTGCCTCATTGCCATTGGGGTAAAGTGTAAACTTAGGCTATCATTCTAAGCTGATTACACATTCCTGCCCCTCATGGCCTCTACTTTCTAGCTAAAATGTCCTTGCTTTTTCTAGGAGCTGGACTGTGAAAGGAATGTGAGGTTGCCATCAGCTGCCACATCTTGTTGGTCTTACATCTGACCCATTTCAATCACTACTCCTCTTGCCTGGATTGTTGTAACAGCCTCCTGTTGGTCTCACTGATTCTAGTTTTCTTTCCAGGCCATCTTGCACATGACTTGCCAGAACCAGGCTTCACTCATCTCTTCCACAACTGTAAAGTCCTCCAAAGTCTGTTTGTTCTGCTTTGCCCCAGAGAGGGCCAGAAGCCACAGTCAAAGTTCCAAGGAGGCAGGGGTTCAACAACCAGACATATCCCCAAGTGGTGGAATGGCCTCTCTGGGGAAGAGGAGAACCTGGAAGCGGATGGCTGAGTGGAAGGGAATTAGCAGGGCCTGGCTTGAGGCTACGGCTGCTCCTGCAGTAATGGCGGCCTGACTTCATCAGGGATGTTCGAGACTGAATTCTTGAACAAGCAGGGGTGGGACTCGGTGACCTTGCAAACTTCTTTCAGTCTGAGGTTCTGCCTCTCTGTTCCTTGAACTTGACGCTCCCTTTCCCACCCATGTGTATTTTCACAGGCTCTCCCCATATATTGAATGGGCTTCTTCTTTCTCTTTGTTCTTGATGACCTTTCTTTTCCTTCAGGACTGAATTGTTGTGAGAAGCTTTTCCTGAAGGGCCTCCCCTTCAGGTGCCCATTTGAGATGTTCTTTTCCTCTTTATGCATATTGTATCTGCACAATAGAACATAAGTTCCTTGAGGGCAGTATCTGTAGTTTGGTTTGTAGGAGGTGATTATCAAATGTTTGTGGTTCGGTGGAATCATCGAATTAAAAAAAAAGTTTTGGTTTAGTTTTTACCATTTTAAACAAGCGCATATCACCCTTGTGGAAGGCAGTGATGTTGTGACATGTGCATCTCTCTAGTTTTGTTTTTAGAGTTTGCATTGGATTTGCCGATTGAATTTTAAACAAAAGATAGTGTAGCTTGGGAAAAAAAAAACTGGGTCCTTCAAGGCTCATTCCATAAGAACATGTAATTTATCACTGGATTAGGTACAAATTTCCCTTTTAAGTTATTTAAAAGGGTAACTGTTAAGTAACCATTTACTTGGTAGACATAGAGCACCTACTACATGTAAAGCATTGGTGGAGTGGTGGAGCTATAGCGATAAGGGAGACCATTGTGGGAGGCAAGATGTGCATATATAGATGGAGAATACAAAAATGGGTAAGAAAGGAACAAGCAAAACCCTCTCAAGAATTAAAAATTAAAAAAAAGAATTAGAAATGAATCCCACCTGGAATGGTGGAGATGGTGGATCTAAGCACAGAGCAAATATGGAACTCGGAAGGCCTGGAGCTTACAGAGTATCAATCATCGTACTGAGTCTTGGTGATACAAAGACGAAAGTTAAGACAGTCTCTGTCCTCAAGGAACTTACATTGGAATGGGGAAGACAATAGATGATGCAGGTGTGAGAGGGTGTAGGCAAATTGCATTAATATTAGTTAATGCAAATGAATACAAAATGGTTGTGGTGAGGGAGGACACTGGAGGCAGGGAGAGCATCCAGAAAGAAACATCCTTGATGATGTTACCAGGGAAAGGATGCACACGCTATCCTACACACAGCTACCAAATGATATTCTTGAAGCACACCTTTGACCACATCATGCCTTTGTTCAGGTAGCTTCAATGGCGTCTCATTGTCTTTGGGGTAAAATCTAAACTTAGCCTATCTTTCCAGGTAACACCCCTACTTTCCAGCTGATATGACCTTGCCTTTTCTAGGAGCTGAACTGTGAAAGGAATATGAGGTTTCTTGAGAAAGAAAATGGGTTGGCCATGTGTCAAGAGCTAGAGCTAACAAATAGGTGAACAGCCCAACTGATGTGAGGGGAAAATAAAGAAGGGCTCTCACTCATTGGAGGGCGGGGACTAGAATGACCCATGATGGTTGCAAGGTGGGAGACCGGTGGAGAGGACGTACAAATAAAAGAGATCTCAGGTCCATTAGAGTCCTCGACTGAATTGTCCAAAATAATTACCGTTAAACTGTCATAAAGATAACAATATGGCCCCAGAAATGAGCTTGCCTATAAAGAAGGAAAGGAACATGCCTTTGTAAAGTACCTACTATGTGCCATGCACTATGTACTAAATGCTTGACAAATATCATCTCCTTTTAGCCTTACAACAACCTTGGGAGGTCGGTACTATTATTATTATCATTTTACAGATGAGGACACAGAGGCAATGTGACTTGCCCAGGATCGCATAACTGGTCTCTATCTGAGATAGGATTTGAACACAGGTCCTCCAGACTCTAGGCCTAGCTCTCTATCCACAGTATCTTCTAGCTACCTGTAGCTAAGTATGGTCAATGACAAGTTGACATTCTGATTTCTTGAGGTCTGAAATAATGTCACTGTTTTCAAATTTGAGCTTGTGATTTTTGTTTTAAGATGCTAGAAGATTTGCTCCGTCTCCTTTTGTGAGCCTTGGCTTTTCCGAAAGGTTAAAAATCTACATTGCCTTTAATGCATTTGCTACTAATGGTTTAGCCAAGCACAAATCTTGTACTTGTGAGATTCATACTGTTGAGCCTGCGTTCCTCCTACTCTGTGACTTACGATTAAAAGTACTCATATGGTTCAGTGATCACCTTCGTTGGTGGATATCTGTCTGTTGTAACAGACTAAACAAGTGGTTTTTGGTTGGTTTTGTTGGCTAATTTTAAAAATGGTGACCAGAAGTGAATCTTGATGATAAGAATTTACATGAAATATAGAGACTAGTGGTGTTTTCCAATATCACATGATATCTATTAAGTGAAAACTTCTTTAGTTTTCAAAAAAAGTTATGAAAGCAGGAACTGACATAGTAATAACTTACCGTAATAAAATATGGTTATAATGAATGCTAAAAAGTCCATCTGTCTCATTGAATTATTTCTGAATTTTCGCATGACTTTTTTGACCTGAGTACTCCCCCTTAATGTGTTTTTTTTTTTTTTTGGTGGTTTTTTTTTTTTAAACAACTCCATTAGCTATTTCCTCTCGATAAAATGATCAACAGTTTAGTCTAGTCATGCTGAATGTTTGGGTTGCGGATTTTCATTATTTGGTCTATAGGCCTGGACTCTCATCCCCTTCGTGGACTAGATCCATCTCTACAATAGCAGATTGTTCAGGAAGACAAACACAGGCCCATCATGTTATAAAAAGTCCTTCCCTTGAGCCCCTCCCCCCATCATATAGTTCCTTAGTACTTCTAAAAAAGAACTGTATTCCCTGCTGTCTTCGTCTGTATAACTGTCCATGCAAGTCCTCTTTTTCTAGCAGAGCTCCAGTGAATTAGGCCAATAACTTGGAAAGGAGTTTTTAAGTTATACTTTATTTTGTTCGTACGCAATAAGTTATAGATGCCTAATTGTTCCTTGGTGGTTTTATATTCTGTGTGCTGTCATAACCCTGGATGCAGAGCACTGGGCTTCAGATTGTCTTCAGGTCTCCCTCAAGCTCTGAGATGCCATGATTTTTGGGTGAATAGCTGAGGATAGGCTCTTGGCTAGACCCCCAAACATGGTAGTATCAAGGGCAGTCTGAGTCAGAAGGGGCAGCCCACCATACTTCACCTCCAAGGCTGTTCCCTTCTTTAAATATGGATAATCATACTTGCCTTGTCTGTTTTGTAGAGTTGTTAGGGGAAAAGTTCTTGTAAAGCTTACAGCACTCTGTAAATGTGAGTCATTACTTGGACATCCTGAGGCCTACAGCTTTTTTCAAAGCTGGTGCAAAAAAAAAACCCAACGCATTTAAAATGTATTTGTGAGAAAACCCAGATTTTGTTCTCCCAATTGAGTCTCTGTTGCCAGTCGACCTTCAGAATTGCAGTAGTAGGGGGACCTCAGAGGCTCTCTGGGCCTGGTCCAAGAATCCCCTCTTTATCCTAAACAGTCATTGGTCATCGTCCAGCCTTTGCTGGAAGGAGACCCTGGCAAAGGGAAATCTCCTCCCTCCCAATACAGCCGACCCTGGTTTTGGACCGCCATTTTGGAAACCAAGATAAGATAGACCTCTGTCCTGTGCTCCTCCTCCCCATTGCACCTTTCACTGACATGGCAGTCTTCATGTTCTTGAACCCAAGTCTTCACTTTTCCTTCTACCATCATGGTTACTCTGTCTCAGAGCCTTCCACAGCTTCCTTTCTAAAGTCTGGCTCCTAGTACTGACCCTGACAGTCTCTCCAGGCCTGTCTTCGCTAAGGTCAACAACAGTGTTGTTGTATTGCCTTTTTCTTCACAACGTGAACTAGCCTAAGTTTACATTAGTTTTGGGAGGTTGACGGCTTGTGTTATTGGTTCACAGAGTTGAGTTTGCAGTCTGCTAACACCCCCAAATCTTTATCAAATGAATTGTGGTTACATATGCCTACCTTTACTTCCCCTAAGCTTTCCTCACCCAAGTACTTTGAACTTCATGTAAATTTCAGGCAACAAGTGTCTGTCGCTTCAAGGAGATTACTAGCAGTTCCCTACTTCTTTCATTTAGTATGGGTACAAATGAAAGGAGACCCCAACTTTTCTCCTCTGACCTCAGATGGCACTAAGGAAGAAAAAATGGGGATCAAGCATAAAGTGGAAACACCCATGCACCATGATTCTGGCAGCAATGAGTCTAACCCACACTTTGACTGTGGTCCCCATCAGAGGGCTTGGGAGCTTTGCTTCTGTTTTGATTCCCTCAGAAAATATCACCTTCAGCATTGCCCTGCTCGGACCACGGCCCTTTGTGCCCAAGGTTCAGTTGTCCATGGAATCACTGGCATCTATATCAGTTGGCCTAAATACTTTCTGAATCCATTGACGTTTTCTTCCTGTTACCTCTTGGTGTCATTAGTAATCATTTCCAAAAGTTTGATACCTAAGTGAGAAACCATGTGTGGTGAAGAAAGATCTTTGAGGATGTAGGCTCTGCTGGTACGGTGGGCAAGACACTGGCCCTCTCAGGTCCTTGGTCCTCATCTGCATAATAATGGAGAAGCTTGAAGGTGATGACCTTCATGGTTTTTCCAGTTCACAATCTGGGATCCCCAGGGGCACTTCTTACATTTACCTCGCCACAATTTCAGGCCTGACCCCAGGGGTGACCTCTGGCAGGTGTGGGTGAGGACCCTTAACAAGTGTGTCTTGGTCATAAAAGGTGGTTAATATTCATTGAATTATCTAGCCACCTATCTCCTCACATCCCTCCATTTCCCAGGCAATGGTTTGATCAGGGTTGTGCAACTTATTAATGGTGGAACAAAGCACGAGAGGCAGGGCCCCTTCTCTCCTGTGGCCCCTCCCATCTAGCAAAGATTGACTAGTATCAGATTAGGTGGCCTCTCTATTCCAACCTAAGGAATTTGGAACTCACACCGGCATTTATTTTGAAGTCAGAAAGTTGAATTGTAAAAAAAAAAGTGCTTTTTTTAATCAAAAGATGATCCCTCTGTCTTTGAGGAACAAATTGTATTGGTGCCTGTCCCAGACTTGGACAGCCAAGAACTCTTAGCATTGTGACATTGAGATGAGGTAGTTTTCTGCCAGCCCCCTGGCTCATAGGTAGGTATCACTCTAGGAGGGTACACAGAGCGAATGAATCATTAAGCCTGTCTCTCTAGCCAGCTATGTTGGTGGGGAGAGTAGAGGTAGGAAACATTCTCAGAATCACTCTTGAGCAAATTGGCCAAATGCCCCTTTCTTCTGATAGCAGCACCCTTGACTACTTTCCCTCAGACTCTTTGAAGTCTTCCCAAAAAGAGAGACTACTCAGTTAAGCAAGTCTGCTGACCGTGTCACCTCCCTTTTCTTCTCTTCCCCTGCTCCCCAACACCTGTCTTTTCTCATAAAGCAAAATACCCCAAATGGTGGTTCCTGATTAGTGAGTGCAGGACCAAGTGGTTGGTATTTTTCAGGTTTTGTATCAGTGTGACGCCATTATTATGCTGCAGCAAAGTTAGCCTGGCTTTGGAGGCAATCTCATTAGGAAATGAACTTTCGAAACTGTTAAATTCAATTTTATTATCATATTAAAAACCCACAACATTCTTGGCAATAGTTCTTTCCAGGGAGAACAGTTCTTTTCTAGGTCTCATAATAACTTGAATTATTTTATTCTTAGTATTTTTGAGCTAAAGTTCATTTAAAGGGCTCTACGGGATCATTCCAGAGAATGAGAACATGACCTTTCCTGGTGTTGATATTGGGCCTTTGACACCAGGTTCCGCATTGCTCTAGGTTTTCATTTTTCAGTGAAAATGTACTTTTAAGAGCTACTTTTAGGCCCGATTTTTCAGGCCCCAATTATATTTCCTGTTTTCCTGTATTTGGTTAAAGATTGGATTCAGCTTGTTAATGACAAAGAAATGCCCCAACACCGTTGCTAGGTAAAATCCTAGTAGTGTAACTTGAGTGTGGTGGGGGAGGAGGGGAGGTTGGGATGCAGGGGAAGAGGAAGGCTCCCTTTTTCATAAGTGTAGTTCTACTAAGGCTGTTTAACTGGTCCATTTGCATCTCCACCGAGTAGTATTGTGAGCCATATCACTCTAAGACTTACATACTCCTCTGCTCTGCAGACCACCCCCTGTTCTCCATTCCTCTGTTCCAAAATAAGAAAAATACAGCTGGTTTGAG
This sequence comes from Notamacropus eugenii, assembly GCF_028372415.1. NCBI lineage: Eukaryota > Metazoa > Chordata > Mammalia > Diprotodontia > Macropodidae > Notamacropus > Notamacropus eugenii. Next base: position 36,570,511 of record NC_092876.1, read on the forward strand.
TTTCCCAGTTCCAGAGACTGTGGGTTATAAAGGCTGCAGAGTAGAGCCCAAGGGGGAAGGTCCCAGAGGTGAAAGAGGCTGGTTTATCTTCTTCATAAGTCTGTAGTCCTCTGGCGTTAGCACTGTCCAACATCTCTGGTCCTCCCTGCCTCCCTCCACCCATGCCCCGCATCTTAGACTGAGCAGAGTTGTCTTCTGGACTGGCCAGATATGACTTCTCTCAGGTCAATAAATGGTTTATTTTCTTAAATATTTAAGTGGACACTAGTCCTTCTCTTCCCTTTTCTCGCTTTGGGCCCATTTCTTCCCATTTCTGTTGAATTTGACCAACCGTTCCTGCCACCTTTTCTCTTAGCTTAATCAGAACTTCTCAGGTTTATTCTTCTCTTTCTCTTCTCCCGAGTTCTAATCCCTCTTCAACATATTTCATCATAATTGAGCTATAATGCATAATTCATCACATGGCATTGTAAACCATGAAGCTTTTGTATGGAGAGAGAGAAAGTTGAACAAATAAAAGGTTTTATTTTGCATGGAAACTTGGCAGGCATGAGATTGCCAGCCTTCCAGACACAACTCATTCTTATAAATGGTAGAGAATTTAAAGAAATAGAGTTTTCACTCTCCCAACCCCTAGGCCTTTTGTTTCACCCCCATCTGAATGTGTTCAGTAATCCCAGTTGGTCCCTGCCCCCCTCCTTTCTGTAGTATCCAGGGTTCTGCTGCTTCCTGCATGTGCCAAGGCTCAAGGCCCTGGACCTGATGCTGAGGATGGGGGCCGGCAGCCCCAGTAGGGGTCCTTTTCTACTGACCATCAGAAGACTGGATGCTTGTTGAGAAAAAGTTATCCCCCTTGGGTGCAGCAGCTTGCCATGGTTTGCTACCTACATTTGAGAAGGTAGCCGAGGATTTAGAGCTGAGCGGGATCTTCAATTTGATCCAACTCTCATTTTATACAGGAGAGCTGGAGCTTTAGAGTAAGAAGGTGACTTGCTTAGAAGCAGAATGTGAATCCAGGTCCCTTAGATGCAAATTCATTGCCCTTAATGATACCAGCTGTTGCTTTTCTCTGAGTTAGAGGACAGCCTCGCACTTTCCATTTCAGTCCTTTTTGCTCACTTGGAAATCACAGTTCTGGGAAGAAATTTACCAGGATTTGAATTCTTCATATTCAAATTAATGGAAAATGTGAGTAGAATTTTTGTGTTAGGGATTCCTTGAGAATTCTGATGAAGAAAATGGTTGGGGCTGTGGGCATTGAGGTGGTTGATCTTGAGCCGGGAATCATTTTCCCAGGCGTCCATTGGAAGGTGTGTCTTTATATGGTGGGGGAGTTTTATTGGTAGAATTTTTCTGCTACGCACTTGGATATTACTTGAAGTAACAACTTCAAGAAAGAGAGGATTTCTCCTTCCTTAATGATATTCCTGATTTATCAACCATCTAAAACACCGCAAAAAAATTAGGAGACAATGTACGTTAGAATGCAAGTTTCATTCTTCTCGTTTGACTGGAAAAAAAGAAGCTGCTATGGATCATTCACAAAACAGAGTAAAGACCCAAGAAACTCTGATTAGACCGAGCCCCAGTGCTTTGAATCTGTCACCAGACTTAGCTACTTTGGGATTTTAAAATGAAATTGTTCAGCTTTGTTAGTAGTCAGTGGCTAGTGTGGTGCCCTGCAGGGGAGGCCATTCAGCAAACACATTAAGCAAGGGTTTGGTGAAGTCCAAAGTATTTATCATTCTACAAAATATTTAAACTGTCCCCTCCAGGCCACATCCAGGTAGAGAAATAAATGGAACCAGCATTCCTTCCCCTGACCCATTATAAATCTTTGCAGGTTATGAGCCAGTCATTCTCTATAGCCTGGCATTGTTGACAGAAAATTGCTTGGATTCTTTTGCCCTGCCATATGCCTTTCCTCAAGTAGGGACTAGAATTGTATTAGATGAAGTGCCACATTTAAAATTACCTAAGGTGGCCATGAGGAAGACATGGAAAATTGGGGGGAGTGGTCTATTCTCTGAACTCCCATTAATGAGGGAGGAGGGGAAGAAGGCTTCTAAGCTATTTCCCACAGGAGCAGAAGGAAATTCCATCTCTGTCCTTGCATTCTGGGGCTATCATCAGCTTGGAACAAATCTAGCAGTACTAGGTGTGTTCGTATAAATCAGAAAACATTATTTTTCCAGATAGTTTTACAAGATGTGTACTTTAAGACATGGGAGTGTGGGGTTTGGGGGAGAGAGAGAGAGAGAACACAAGTAGAGCATCTCAACCCCTGGACAGCTTTGCAGTGTTGGTGATGTCATTCTCTGGCCATCTGGTTGAAAATTCCGTTGTTAAAAATCAATTACCTAGTTCTTTTTCCTGTTGGCAGGGGGGGTGGGAGTGGGTAACCTTATGTAATAGACCAGGTTGGGTTCCCAGTCCAGTTCGTTCTCCTTCACCCGGTTATCTGGATAGTGAAGAAAGAGATATTAAATCTGTTTTCACAGATTAGCATATATTTGACTTTTTAAAAAAAATATAACTTCGTTTTTGTTCTAATTCTGTACGAAGGGTGGATTGCAGTGTTCTGTCATCTTTGTCATTCTCATCCCTCCCCCATCTGGTTCCCCTTCCTTCCACTTTACAATTCTTCCCTGAAGTCTACCTTCTGTTTCTAAGGACCGTCTTACGGAAGAGATATGCCTCCTCGTCTTGAAAGATTGGTCTCGTTGAAGGGATAAAGTAGATATAAGAGGACTAGCCCCAGATATATATTATCATATAAAAACTAAGGGAGGGTAAAACTGCAACCATTTTGTACAGCCTTTAATAGCAAAAATGCAACAAGCCAAGGAACCGGTTATGAGCCAAGAAGCAATAAACATAGCCACACTTTCCTGATGTTCTTATAAAACATTCTCTTTTAATTAACTCAGATTCTTAGTAAATAAACCTTCAACGACAGTAACCACAACATATCCTGTGTGGCGTTCTGAGTTTTTCTCTTTTCTGCAACATTTCCTTTAATTCTGGATGGGAAAGTTTGTCCGTCTTGTATTGATCCTTTGTGAGGCGTGGCCCAGTGCCAGAAGGCCATTAAGTGAAGCCTCCTGTGCACCCCGCCCCCATTGCTGGCAGTGGGTCCCAGCCCTGGAATGTCTGATGGGGAGCGGGAGCCGCCAGGAGCAGCTCTGGGAAAAGATCATTCATTTTTTCTCAAGTTACCAAGTGGGGGAGGGGAGGTATGTGGAGATACATTTTAAAAACAAAACAGAACTATGGGCGTAAAAAGAAATCGCAGCAATTTTAAATGTTCTTGAGAAGTGTAAAGCTTACCTATGAGTGATTTCAGAGGGAAAGAATTGTTCCATCTCACTCAAAATTGTGCATTTGGGAACTTTGAACATTTTTCATAATTTCAGACTCTGTAATAACCAAGGCTCTCCCTTCCTTTTAGCTGCCCTGCTAGAGGGACCTTTGTGATTCAATTGGAGTGATCCTTCCCTTTAGAAAGACTGCTAGGTGTTGGCACTCAGACTGGGAGTGATTTACTAAAGACCTTTAGGTGGTGGAGATAAGAAGAAACTTGTTGGGACTACCTTAGAGCCTTTAGACCTGACAGAAAATTGTATTCCTTACAAGACATTGGGGCAAATCCAAATAAACTAAGGACCTTTTCAACAATTCTTGGATTAAAGAGTTTAAGCCTTGGAGAGATCATTGTTTTATTTTTCTAAAACTCATTCTTTTGTAATATCTACTAGTTACACCATTTAAAAAATGAGAAGAGAACCAGCACATAGTAAGTGCTTAATAAATGTTTCTTGACTCGACCAAATAGGGTGGCTTTCATAGCTCTGACTGGGAGTGAATTCTGAACCAAACACAAGATAAACATGAGAAAAGCAAAGATTTCAGTTGTATGAAATTAAAAAGGCTTTGTGGAAATAATGTTGTGACAGTGAGGGAAGCGGTCATTTGAGGAGAAAAGTCTTTGCTTCATATATCTCTGATCTGGTTCTGGCATGTAAGAAATATAGGGAAACCACACAAGTATAAAAGATTAAAAGCAATTCTAAAACATTTCCAAAGGACTCATGATGCAAAATGCCATCCGCATCCAGAGAGAGAACTATGGAGTTGGAAAGCAGAATGAAGCAAACAGTTTCCTCCTTTGTCATGCTTTAGTTTTTTCATGAAATTCATTTTAATTCTTCTATGCAATATGACAAATGTGAAAATGTGTTTAATAGGAATGTATGTATAGAGCCCATATATGATTGCATGCCATCTTGGGGAGGGAGAGAGGGGGAGAAACTTGGAACTTCCGGAAGTGATTGCTGAAAACTGAAAACAAACAAATTATTAAATTTGGAAAAATTTTTTTAAAAAAAGCAATTCTGCAAAGGGTAAGTGGTCAAAGATCCAAACAGACACTTCTCTGAAGAAGTCACTTAATAACAAAGAAAGATGCAAATCAAGATAACTCTTAAGGTTTCACCGTCACAGCCCAGAAGAGGACCAAAGATGGGTACAGAATTGTTAGCAGGATTGTAGAACAACTGGCACCCTAATACAGTACTGGTAGAATTAGGAATGGATCCTGCCATTCGAGAAAGCAATTTAGGATTCTATGAAGGTTACTGTTAGAAATACACTTGACACTAATATGGTATCAAGGAAAATTTATTACAGCAGAGTTCAGAGGAATTAAATACTTTGGCCAAAGTGGGCCCCCACCCTCTTCTCAGGAGGAGGGAGCACTGAATACAGAAGGGAGATGAGCTAAATACCATTACTCCAAGACAGATCCTCCCACCAGGAGGTGGATTGGTCCATTCTCCATTAGGTCACAACTTCTCTACATGCCCATTACGTAACCCCCCCCCTTAGTGTGATTCCCCCTCCCAAACATGCTTTAACATAGGACCCATGATCAGAAAATAGAGGGATAATTTGATGTGAGGTGTGCCTGCTTATATGCATGAGGTTCATTAAGCAAGCCCAGTGCAGAAAAGCCTTCTCCGCTTAACTCCAGGTCATTTTTCTTGGCTACTTCCAACCAGCTGTAGATTTGGTTCCTTTATCAAAAACTTTGTAATTTTCCGAAGGCTGCTGTCTGTCTTTTGATTGGTTGAGTCCACCTGCAGTCAGACCTTCTTATTATCTAATTTAGTCTCAACGACTTCATCCATTAACAATAACTTGCTGTGGAAACTTAACTTTTGCTGTCTCTCACAGTTACCAGGCCCTTTGTCCCTAAGATCCCATTGGTAGGCATCTAGGAGATCCATGATAAAGAAGAAGGGTCCCATATACACCAAAATATTTATTGCAACTCTTCTACAGTACTAAAGAAATGGAAGCTTAATGCCAGTGGACCAGGGAATGGTTAGACAAAACATGGTAGAATATTATTGCATTGTAAAAATGAAGACTGAAAGGAAGCATAGGAAGACCCTCTCTGAACTGATGCAGAAGAAGCAGAACCAGGAAAACAGTATATGCAACGCCTGTAACCATGGAAATGGACAAGAAAACATGACTGTCCTTGTCTGCCCCCCATCAGATCGGGTTGATTGATTGTTTAGTTTTGTTACACTATTTTTTCCTTCTTTTTATTCTGTTTTGGGGGATGACTCTTTGGGAATCATCTCTTTATTGAGAAATGAAGATGATATGAAATTTAAAACTAGTCATTTAGGAGTTGGATTTAGTTGTTCAAATATATGTATTCAGCTATCTTGCTGCTTGAATTCCTAGATAAATTGGCAAATTCCACTGGGGTGTAATTTGAGTAATAAAAGATAGATGGGCCAACCAAGATTAATAACCTGTTCTTTTATTAAAACCCACTCTGATCTCATTTGACAGACATTATGTTAGCCTACTATGTGCTAAGTGCTTCAGCTGCTGTTACAAAAGGGAGGCATCTCTTCCGTTACGGAGCTCACTTCACAAATAAATATGGAATCTAATATGAATATGAAGTAACTTCAGGACACAACAACAACAGGGAGAAAATGAGGAAAAGTCTTTGGAAGGAGGTGGCATGTAGAGGAAGGAGATGGAATGCTGTGGACACAGGATGAATAGCAACTAGGTTGGCTTGGCTGGATTCTGGAATGTATGAAGGAGAGTGTTGTGTAAATCAGCCTGGAAAGCTAGATGGGAATGAGATCATGAAGAACTTTAGATACTAAATAGATATTTTGTTCTGCTCCAGAAGCCATAGGGAGCCATAGAAGCTGCGGGAGTAGGGAAGTGATGTGGTCTGACTCGTGCTGTAGGACAGTCCCATTGGTAGCTGTAGGGAGGACAGAGTGGGAAGGAGAAAGACACAAAGTAGATGAAGTGCTTCTTATGATATTCTGCGTAAGAAGCAGTGAAGACCTAAATTTGAGTCTTTGTAGTATGAAGAGAGAGAAAGAGACAGCTATCAGAGAGGTGGCTGAGGGAAAATCCACAGGACTCGGCAGCTGTTGGTTGAAGAACAGGGGAGAGAAGGGGGTATGTAGAAGGCTGAGAATTTTATCATCTGGCATCCTATGAACTTTAGCCTCCTGCTTTGGGCTTACACAAGGACTTTTCTTGGAGATGTCACAATTCTTGACTTCTATGTGTCACAGTAAGGAAAGGGACACATTTCAGGAAAGGCAAGAGAATTTGCCCACCCTCTACTCGGTGCCATCTTTAGGGTCTCCCACCTTCCCTTGGGTGGGGGTGGCAGCTAAGTGTGCCCTTGACTCTCCTCCCTTCCCCCTTTCTTCTGGAAGGTCATTCATGAATGGCATTGTCTGTTTGCTTAAAACTTGGCTGTGTTTTGTAAACCATAGTCACTGTTTCCTTTTCTCGGGATTCTTTTAATGGAACTGGTGCCTGCACCGTCTCTTCCCCTCTTTTCTCACAATTCTTTGAGTGCAGAGCAGAAAGAAAAGGAAGCTTCAGGGTCTGAGCATGTGACTGCTTTCCCAAGTTTTCTGATGGGCCTGCTTTTTTTCAGGCCCTGGTTTGACTAGGATGTAGGAAAAGTCCCAGAATGGGGCAGTTGGTCAGAACTGGGCACTGCAGGTTAGCTCACCATTGCATGGAAGCTTGGTTCTAATAGCTTATTAGAGACAGACAGACAGACAGACAGACAGACAGACAGAAACACACACATACACACACACACAGCCTTGCTTGTAGTTTGACTCAGAGTGAATCAGTCTCACACCAAATGAGGATAAAATAGAAGAAGATTGGCCTTCTGTATTTTTGTCCCTGGAGGACAGCAGGTGATCCCTACTTCCTGTTTTAGCCATCGTCTTTTTGAATTAGATTAATCAGCTCTGCTCCTCCTCTTGAGGAGAGGGGCATTACAGAAACTCAGGCAGCTGAAGATACCCTTAAGAAAGGGTAAGAAGACAGGCCATGCTACCATGGCCAGTATTGGTTGTTCTTGGGAAAAATGAGAAGGCAATAATTAGATGATTCAGTTTCCTTAAGGAAACGTTGGACTATTTTCACCAGCACAGTAGAAGTAATGGTTATTCTGACCCAGGCAAATAGCACTAAAAACGAATCTTTCAAATTGTTATATTTTATTCATGGAACTTCTCAGCTTCCCCTCCCCCCCTCCCAACCTCGCTTCTGTACCACAGTTATCTGGAATAGGTTATTTTAAGCACAATAGAATTCTAATCTGAATAAATATTGATAGGAACGACAAAAAAGAACACAAGTTTCTCTAGTTCTAATACCTGTCAGAAATGGTCTTTAGTGGTAGAAAGAGCAGGCAGTCTGGGCATTCAGAGGGAGAAGGGCTGTAAAAATGCTCTGTGCTTAGAGTCGGAGAGCCGAATTCAGTGCCTAGGCCTGAGCCTCTTAGCTTTGTGACCATACCAAGCTCCTTCACCTTTCTTTATCTAGAAAATGCAGATAATATTATTAGTATGACCCTACCTCACAGGGCTGAAATGCTTATTGTCAGTGTGAGCTACCTTCAGTGTAGACAGCTTGAAGGAAAATGTGTGACTCATGAGGCCCGATCAACACTGCAGAAACTCCAGGTCTCCCTTTGTGATGGGAGAGACTCCTCTGTCCCAGACCCAGGCAGAAGGGCAGAGTTCTCTGTACTTACCTGGCAAATGCAGAGAGGCCAGTGCAGCCTGGCATTGGTGGGGCTCCGCTGCACACTTCAGCAAGTCATCCAAATGCCCAGGACAGGCTTCCTCACCTAGAAAAAGGAGATCAGAAGGAGTGGGCCAGCCCTGCTCTGCCCCGGATCATAGATGAAAAGAAAGGAAGAAGGAGGATGTCCCTGGGCAAATGTAAGGGATGGTGTTCAGATTCTGGAAATGATGATCAGATCTCCCAATGTCCTGGGGAAAGTGTAGCGGACTCCTGGGAGCAGCAGAACCGACTTGAGAACGTCCGAGGGTTTGGAAAATCTTTTCTCCACTGTTTGCATAAAAGGCATTTCTATCCACGTGGCCAGTGTTTGATTTCACCATGGTTTGTTGGGAAGGGCAGGGTTAATTTGTAGAAGCCAGATGAAGTTCAGATTTGGCTAAAAGAACAGCAAAGTCTTTGCCCAATGCTCTGCTATTTTTATTTCGCACCCATGCAAATTTTAATCTTCGTTGTAATCATGCTGGGCAGGTGTGAAGCTTGACTATAAGCCAACAAAAAGAAGAAAGAGGGCACATTGTTGCCGGGTTACTCCACCAGACAGGGATGGTGCCTGCCTATTGATGAATCCCTGGCTAGAAGCCAACTTCCTCTGTACTCTCTGTGTTTTGGAAAGGGAAAGAAATGGTCAGACAGAAAAATTGATTGTTGGTTTAATGTGATCTGACATATGAGAAAATGGAAGTGGAAGATTGGGAGGAGCCCCCGCCCCAGCAGTACATTAGCCGCACTTTGGCTTGAGTGAATTTACGAGTGCCTCACTTTGCTTCAGGAGACAACTTTATAGAATTCCTTTTAGGGGAAGAAGCCTTGCCTGCCAAGTGGGTGTGAAGGTGAGAGCTGCCCACTGGGCACACCTCTCTGTTAGCTGAGCCTGGAGAGAGATCACCTATTCATTGAGTCAGGGTTGCTCTGCAGCTCTTCCACATTCATACCCTGAATCACCTTGTCAGCTAGGGGAAGGTCACCGTGCTGGTGGCAGGTGATTGTCACCGGGCTGGCAGTTTCTACTAATGTGTGTGATTTTGGTTTTAAATGTTGTCATCTCCAGACCACCTCTTTTTCCCTAGACAGTTTTCTCCCTGGGTTTTCAGGACACTTTTCTTCCAGGATTCTCTTCCCCCTAGTCTGGCCACTCCTTCAAAGTCTCCTTTCAGATAATCATTTTACTATTCTCTTTTCAGGCCGCTTTCTGGCTTGGTTCTGTGTCCTGACCTCTGCCCTGGCCCTCTTCTCTACACTGTTGTAGCTCCTGGTGATGCCATCAGCTCCAGACTGTCTCTTTAGGGCCAGTTGTCTGAATAGATTGTTACCCTTCTTGTTTGTCTCTGTGTCCCAGTTTCTAGCACACAGCCAAGCATACACTAGGCACTTAATAAATGCTTATTTGGATTTGCTGTGGCTCCTAGTTTTGTTTGAAGATTGTGCTCCTCTAACGCTGAGTGTTTTGGAAAATTTGGGTAATTACACTTGTCTGACAGTTCATCTATCAGAAGTCCATTTTCCCATCAGCTGGCAGGGTAGGGGATAGGGTAGGAGGGCAGGGCACTGCCAGGGCTGAGAGACAGGCTTGCTCCAAAGACCTTGAGAAAGGAGCAACATTACACTGAACAGCTTACGTTTGTAGGGGAATGATTGGGCTCATTGAATTGAAGAAACGATGATTAAGAGTTGAAGGGCTGCCTAAGGTGGTTTGTTACCACATACGCTGTTTTATGAGATGGGTGCAAAGGAGCTAGCATCATACTGGGAGGCATTGAGCACCATTAAGGTTCTGATGACAAAGCCCCAGGCAGCAGTTGGGCAGAAGATCCACATCTCCATGTTCTGAGCTCCACTTCTCTGGGCTTCACTGTCTTCCTTTGTCATATGCAGCCGTGAGTTATTACTGAGCTCTAAGAGACCAACCAAGCTCTGCTTTCTCCTTTGGAAGTGTTCTGAAACTGTCCCATGTCTCTGTAGACAACTTGTCAGGTTACCAAGGCAGCTCCCCTGAGAAGGAGGATACTGGAGTCCTGGAGGAGCCTGGGGTTGGGGGGAGTGTATTATCATCTGCATTTGACAAAGGAAGACATTGCAATGATCTTAAAGCCAGAAGAGACCTGGATTCGAATCCTTGCCCTGGCACTTGGCAGCTGTGTGACCTTTAAGTAATAGTCAGCGACTGAGGCGGGGAAAGATGAAAAGACCAAGTCTCTTAAGGTTTCCTGGTCCTAGCTGTAGCGTTTATCTCTTAGGGTTCTCATGAGGAGAGTAGGTGGCCAACCTCACAATGCTGCATACACAAATGTGAGGAGGAGATAGAGCATGAAGGATGCCCATGTGGGGCAAAAAACTTTAGCATTCATTTGGATTTTAACCTGGATTTTTGTGTCATCTCCTATACCCTTGACAAGCTGCTTGACAGTCTTATACCATCTTTTTCTCCGCTGGATATGTGTGGCTAACTCAGTGTTTATTTTGGTGTCATTTGAGTTAATGGAAGTGTGACTTTAATAAATCTAGGAACGTACAATAATTTTCCCCATTGAAATGAATGAAAATAGGGGTTTTGTTTTCTAGGTTTTCACCGTATACAATTGGTGGAATGGATGTAGTCCATATGAAGAGGGATATAGGTAAACTCAAAATAGTATAAGAGCCCAGGATTGCTGAGCATGATAGCTGGTACACACACATGTAATCCCTGCTGCGAGGGAGGCTGAAGTTGGTGGATTCCTTGAGCTCAGGAATTCTGAGCTGTGGTAGAACTACAGCTGATCAGGCAAGTTTGGCATCAATATATGGTGAGGCCCTGGAGTTAAGGACCACCACCAGCCCAAGGAGGAGCAGGATTGGCCAAAGATAGAGATGGAGCAGGTCAAATCTCCCATCCCAGTCTGTTTGGATTGGGTTCAGGAGTGATCATTGTACTCCCAGCCTGGGCAAGATAGGGAGGCCCCAAACAAGCCAATCCTAGGGTTGCTGCCAATCCTTGAAATGGGACTTTACTGAAGGGACTTTACTTATTACCAAAGAAGGATATTTTACTTTGAAGTTTATCCATATAAACATAGCTTGCCCTTGGCCTGCTGCTGCTGAGAATCTCATCAGAAGGGGATCATTCTGCTTTGGGTTTACATGTTGAAATTTAATGACATTTTTTGTGCTCTTCCATCTGCCTTTGTTCTTGTGATACCCAGTCTCCCAGTAAACCGGTGCACTTCTCTACGAGGTAAAGTGCATAGGCTCCAGGGGGATGGCAAGTGTGCCTCTCTACCCTGGCACATTGTGGTAGTTACTGAATTTCAGATCTGAAATGCCTTCAAACAAAGGACTCTTTAGTCTGTCTTGCTCTTGAGGCACTGAGCATGTTTTATTTGATAGTCACGATTACTTATTATGTGAGTAGCTTTAAAAAAGGAGTTTCTTCCCTCATTTTCGAAGCATTAGGCCAATGAGGAATGGCTCCTTTAACATTAGCTTTGCTATTTCTGTCTTTCTGCATGTCTGAACTTTGTATAAGGTTTGCAAAATTCTTTACACATATCTCTTTAACCTCACGACCACCCTGGGAAGTAGGTGCTATTATTTTTATAGGTGAGGAAACTGAGGCAAACAGGTTAAGTGATTTGCTCAGGGTCACACAGTATCAGAGGCTGGATTTGAACTCGGGTCTTCCTGACTCCATACTCAGCGCCTTGTGCACTATAGTACCACCAGCAGCTTTCTTTGAAAAAAAGCCTCATGCCCAAGTCCTCGGTACTCACCTTAAATTCATCACCCAACTAAACACTCACTATGTTCAAGGGTGGTGTTCATACAGCATTAACCATGCCTCCTGTGACCTGTTGCTTCGATGGTCCAATGAGGATTTCTGATCAGCTGCCCCACAAGCAACTGAGCCAGATGTCTGTTTCCTAAACTTCGTGTGTTGATTAAAATGAGGCAAATCTCCCTTGTTCTGTTTGTTTCTTTTAGTACTACAAGTCTTTCCTTACACTTGGTAGGTGCTTAATCAGTGTTTGCTGAATTGAATTTGTTGCTAAGGCAGTGATCCCTAAAGGTGGGGGTGGGGCAGGAGTGTCCAAGACTCTCCCAGCTCCAGGGAGGAGGGAGCAGGTCCTGCTACATACATTATCTGTCCTTTGTTTCCCCACGGTGGCTCCAGGCCTCGACAGGCCTGTCCAGGGCAGACTTCTTTGCAGGTACTGATACTAGGCTACTTCTCCAAACTGTCAAATCCAGGGAGAGGAAGTGGGGGTATGTTCAGCACCCAGAGCCAGTGTTCCCTGGAATAATCACAGATCTCGTTCATGGGGATCTGAGTTTTTGGTTTTTGGGGTTTTTTTCCCCCTAACTTATCAATGCGGGTGGGGTAGAAAATGACTGAGTTTCCTTTGGCAGTTTTGTCAGTCTGGGTGCTGGGAGGAATTTTACTGTCTAGTGATATGCAAATAAACCAAGTCCTGCAGACAGTTTATTTTCACAGATTAAAAGTTGGTTCCTTTATGGTCTGTGCTCTGCTCTGCTATTAAAAATGGTACTGAGGCAATCTGAAAAACCGAACCCCTCGAGCTGCCCAGGTTTGCATGGCAGAGCGTTTCCGAGGAGCAGAACTGGTAGATTTCCCAGCAAATCATGTGTGAGCATCTAAGGACAGCAAAGTCACTTGAGGGTTTGGGCAAGAATGTTTTTTCCTTTTATGCGATTGAAAGAAGGCATTAACTCAGTGGCTCCTAATAGGATAGCAGTCCTCTTTCTGTTTTGTGTCTATGGAAATCCCTGTGGCCTTGAATGGGATGTCCGGAGTGTATTGGCACTGGGTGGAGCCAGACCCTCTGTCTTCTGACCCTTCACTTCAGCTAGTATTAGTATTTAGTGAGTACTTTGGGGGGTGGGGTGGGGAAGGGATCAGGAAATGCTGCAAAGAAAAAGGTTATGATGAATGGAGCAGCTTTGTGAGTTTCCAAGTATTTTTCTTCAAGTCAGTGCATCTTGACGCAAACTGGACTCAGTGAATGAAGTGCTGGAGTTGAA